>NC_057775.1:11921933-12221933 GCF_014825855.1 Bombus pyrosoma | reverse complement strand
CGCAATATTATATTATAATCCCGACAGTGACTTTAGTGGAGGCTATAAAAGAAGGGGTGGATGAACGAGGCGAAGCGAGACGACGTTGGTGAGGTTGCCTCGCGAGGTAAGCGAGCAATAGCCAAAGAAAGACAGAGAAAGAGAAAACGATGGAATGGGGTGAGACGAAGTGAAAAAGAGAGGAGGAGGATGAGATGAGAAGGGGGGTGCTGGGGGCTTGTCTGGAAGATTAGCACCTCGTATAAAAGTACTGTAGCGGGAATGAAACTCGAGGGAAAGGTGGCGACACGGTGAAGGTTGGAGGTAGGTGGCGGCGTTGTCGATGGAAGGGTGGTGGTTGTAGGAGAGTTGATGGAGGTGGCGAGAAAGGGTGAACGAAGGAGCGAGAGGAAAAAAGAACGATCGACAAAGAGGTATTGGTTTGGTGGGAGGAGAGATGGTATAGAAGAAGAGGAGGTAGAAGAAGAAGAAGAAGAAGAAGAAGAAGAAGAAGCAATAGCAGCAATATTCGAAGAAGAAGGAAAACGGGAGAGGGGGTTGAACGAGCGAAGGCCGTTCCTTCCTTTCCTTATATACACGAGCACCCCGCTGTGCCGTCCGTATAAGAGGAAAATTAGTTTTCAGAAATTTTTATGAAAGCGTTGAAAAGAAACTGTAAGGTTCCTTTTCTCATTGGAGGCTATTTTTGTTCAGAGACCCATGGGGGATTCAATAGCCTTTATTTTACTCTCGTGTTAATCTCGCGCACGCTACGCTCCGGCTTACCGGCTCACACACTGTCGCCTGTTCACAAGAGACCGCGAGGAAGAGCGAAATAGAGAAACCGAGGAAAAGAAAGCGGAAAAGAGAGAGAAACGTGAAAGAAGCAAGAAGGAAAATGTCCGGGAACGAGTCTAGAAAAGGGGCAAAGACGGAAGATAAGAGAAGAGAAAGAGAGATAGATAGATAGATAGATAGAGAGAGGGAGAGAGAAAGAGAGAGGGAGGGAGAAGCAGTCACCCGTTCCCGGGTTGGATCTTTATGAAGCGCGGCTATCAAACGGAAAGCGTATTATATGCTCCCGTGTAATAAAATCTCGGCCCTAATTAGTTTTCAACAATCGGCCGCGGGCACGGCCGTGGCCGCGCGTTGACGCGGCGTTAATTTTTGCAATTAAGCGGCCGCCGGCTCCCTGTCTCATGCTAAATAAGGGTTGCAACGGGTTCTCGCGCGCCTTCCTGCACGTCACCGCGAACGGACGCTGTAGAAAAAGCCTCTTGTTCGGTGAATCGCGGCTTAAATAATGTAACTCCGCTATAACCTGCCCGGAACCACGAGGAGGACGCGTTAATGCGAATAAATGTCCGTGCTGGAGTCTTTAACGAAAGACTATTTGAATAACTAGATCTTCCTCGCGTTTCGCCTTAAACGTCGCAAATATGCAGGAACGTTTATCGTCGTGAAACTTGTTTCTGCCATTCTAAAGGGGGAGGAAGTGTTCTTTATACAGGTCGTTGCAATTTTTTTCGACAAACGTCGCCACCACCGTGAATGCCTCACGCGGATTCAATGCTAACTTATGGTTTTTCACACGTAGAAAATTTCTATGCGCCTCTTTCTCCCTTTTCTTTCTTGCATTCTGTTATTTTGTTGAATATATTGTCAATAACATTCTTAAACGTTTCTATTCGCTCTTTCTCGAACGTTTCATCGCGCATGCCTCTATTCACAGCTTCTGTGACCGATTCAAAGCAGACGTCGAATATTCACGAGATACCAGCGGAGTCAAGATCGTCGTTATGGTTAGGTAGTTGGGCTCGAGATAATAATAAAAACAGAACGACGAACGTAAGTCTTCTTATGCCTGGTTCCATTGTTGCTCAAGCACTTCGACGAGTACTATCCAATTATCTTCTGCGGTGTGCCAGCCGTATAACGAACCGATAGACGCCCCGTTACGACCAGGCTATAATTCTTGCTTACAATAAGCTTGTCGAAATGAATTGCCGAGTGCGTGCGCGTACCACAAGTGGCGTGAACGGAGTATTACTTGGTACTTAAGATTAAAAAGTCAATGAAATAATTTTGGCCGAACAATTAAAATAATAAATCTGTCGAAAGGGGAAAATCTAGATAATTATTTCTTAATGAGGTAAGAAAGTATCGTAAATTTCCCCTACATGTAGATTGGAGAATACGAAAAATAGCATGGCGTGGAGATTTCCTAATCGCAAGTGTCGGTATTTGACGATAGAGATTAAAGAATTTGGAATTGTTTTCGTGGAAATGAGAGATTCGCAAATTCCTATGTTACAAGAGAGTATGATAAAAGATCGAAGATTCGGAGGAAGTGGCGCTGGGCGATGTACATCCGCGTTTCATGTCCTTAGCCCGGAATGTGGCTGCAAAGCCGCGTCAATACGCTTGCCTGTGCTAGGGACAGTGAGGGGGAAGGGGGAATGATGCGAGAGGGTGGCAGAGGCGCGAGCGTAGGAGCGCCTGGATGAGGGTGGTTCTTGGGTGGCAGCGGGAGAGAGGGTAACGGACTTGGGTTCGTGAGAAGACGGGATGGCGAGCAACGAAGACGACGACGACGAGCACGACGATGACGACGACGACGACGGCGACGATGTCGAGGACAGAGGAGGCAGAGGGTTGTGGAGGTGTTCGGGGCGAGAGATCACTGCGCCGCCAATATTACAGCCAGCTCGAAGATTACCAATATCCTTGAGAGGCGCTCTAGTCCTGTCATAAAAGACGGAGCTTACGGAGATATTACGTAGCGGGTCCGCTAGCAGCGGCGAGCATCATCGGCGACGTTAGACCATCTCACTTTCCGCAACTTCATTTCGTAGAACACTAAAAATACAGAGGGAACGGCCATTGCGGATACGCGAGACAAGTATTAGTAGTTATAGAAGTAAGGCTAACGCCGTGATACGCCACGGTCGCGCTGTAAAAGATCGTTGCATCTTGTACGCGTGACCCGGGCAAACGATGGGGTGGAAGGTTATGACTCTCCCTGGCTGGGTACTTTCGGATAATGTGGATTGCCGAATGGGCGCAGCGCTCTCAGCGATAGGTGGAAGGGAAGCAATTAGCTCGGGAGATTGCTGGATGTTTGGGCAATCTGTCTCTTAGCTTTGGTACAATGTAGGTTGAGGAAATAGCGTTTGATGTTTAGATTAGATTTCACTTGTTCTCTGTACATACGTACAGGAAAATTCGGAACTCGAAAAGTTGTAAACGACGATGTTTATATCAGTGATAAAGAGAAAATTTGCTAAATTTTCCAGCGCTAATCAAAGCCACGATAAACTAGAATTTCATCGGTACCCGGAGCACAATTTGCACGAGGCAATCCTCTGAGCAAGACAGGAACGAGAGTCGTTTCGGATCCGATGGAGCAGGGATTGATAGCTATCTAGTCGTGGAGTACGTCTGAATCCTTAATAGGAAATCGACAGAGTTATTACGTGGTGACTGGGTGTTGGGGCTACATAAGGTCGCGCAACCAACGGGCCGACCATTGTGACGACGCTTTGTGCGGCACAAAGCTTTAATCCGCGAGCAGATCTGCTAATGTCAACATCGTCCTGCTTCTCGTCGCCCGTGTATCGGTTCTATGTGCGCGCGAGCGCTCGCTCGGATCCGCTGGGGACAGCAGCTAGCCTCAATAAGCGTCCCATAATCCACCCCAAGCTGAATAATCGCCATTCTCTAAGCATTGTATCGTTTCCTCGTAAAAGCCTCGAGCGATTTGGGGTGAAGATCGGCGTACACACGTCGGGGTATTATAATGCACATGTCCTCTGATTATAAGTATTCATTGCGGTTGGTTCGGGCCGCGACTTCGGCCTCGATAGATACAACCCTGTATATGAAAAGAACGTTTCGGGGATGAGCGAATGATGGTAGCGGGAGATGGGACGATTCGCGAATTGCAATTAGAACGGCGATTGAGTCGTTAGGCTCGGAGGGGAAGGTATTCTTTTGTGTAGGTAGTCGTGTGGAAGGTACGCGATCGCATGAGGAAGATTTTGCAGCAGATGTTGAAATCTATCGTTCTGTAATTATTACGAATCTTTTATCTTGTTGTTTCTATAATAATTCTTTTGATTCGGATGAATCATCCTCAAAAAAAGCTAATTCTATAACAAAAGATGATCACCTTCACTTACGCGAAAACAACATTTTTCCAGAAGCTTCTATCGTGTTTTTTAATCCTATAATCTAATTCTCTTCTAAACTCCGTTTTCGCACCCTTTTTCAAAGTCATTTCTCTTAAAGGAACATGTACGTACATTTCGATAGAAGGTCCATCCGTCAATGGTCTAATCGCCTAATCCATGTCTCATCGTCTACAATACTCACAATTCCTTGTCCACTTATGGCGACTGTCCCCGGTGACGTCGAAACTCACTCACGGTGCATTTCGAATTCCGCGCGCGTACCACAAGGTCAAAGTCCCGACTTATTTGCACGACAGAAGCGGCGTTAAACGTAATTTACGCACCGGTACGACCGCTTTAATCCCTCTTCTTGTGCCGCGTGCACGCTCCGCTCTCGATCGACGAGGAAAGAACCCGTGTCATCGTGGTCGTCAGAACTTGGCGATGATCGTTTCGACGGATCAGACGACCGATCGTCGGAATTGTCGTACAATGTAATTACGCGGCTCGTGAGCGACGAGGGGTGGGTGTGGGAGGCGGAACAGGAACACGAGGGATTACACGTGGCGAAGCGAGAGGCAGCTTATTTTGACATTCTTATCGGAGAATCAGAGTGCGGTAATCCCCGAGGCGGCGTGTGTAATCTCACCCCCTCTTTCCGCCACCGCTTTACCCCTGTGCTCTGCTCCCTATGCCAACCCCCTTTTTCGACCTTTCCCTAACTCCCCGTCACACTCGTCGTCCTTTCTCGATTCTACTCTTCTCCCTCTCTATCACCGCTCGGGTTAGATTTGCGATTTCGCTGGATGCATCTCGTTTGCCTTTCTTGCGCCACCTACGAGCTAGTAATCTACTATTAATTGCCGCCGCAAAGAAACCTCGTGGGAGAAGGCGCGAGGGCTCGAAGTGTACAAAATCCGAGCGGAATTTGTGGTTAATGCGTTAATTTATGCTTAAATGCGTTTGATATGCACTCGTAGAGAAATTAAATAATCGTATTTTTAGTATTTTTAAGGAGCGTCTCTGCAATCGAACATCTGCGGACGTTCTACATAATTTACAGAAACAAAGTATGACGAAAGTGCAGACTTCCTATAATGTCGAATATAATTTTAATTAATTTTTAAGTAACGAATTCTGAAACGTGCCAATTTATATACGGTCAGTTAGTTGCAATTAATTTGTATTTCTCCTAATTATGTACCTGCGAACAAGGTTAACGCATTCAGGTACGCGCTTGCGTTTGATCTTCGATATTCAGACAGTCAACTCACGATCTTCATTATTCGACAACGATCGTGGCGTGTTCTCTGGCGTTTACAAAGTACCAAACGTTCGACATTATCGCGTATAAATATCGCCGAAGCTGTTACACGTTTCCTCGGGTAAGGTTGAATTAATAGAATCGGAGGATTGTGACGGTTGAACGAATCGGCGTGATTTGTTAGCAGTTGCTCGCGGTACGTTGCTAATTGACCGACAGCGGAATCGGCGCTGGAAGCGCGGAAACTTCGACTGCGCTCGCTGGTTCGCGAGTTAACGGAGCGCATCCGACGACTAGTTTAACGATTCGCGTGTCGTTTCACTCGATTCGACGATTGCTCGTTAGAGCGAACAAACGTCAGGGACGGTCACTAAATCTCGCACCTTCGCGCTGATTCATCAGCCTTCTCGTTTTTCAGGATTAGGTGGCATCCATGGTACTTGGTTTACAAGCTTCTTGGTTATGTTACTATAGTATTATTCGTGTTATTTTATACAAACACTATTAGTTTCGTCTTCGTATACTGGAATTTCAGGTACTGGAATTTGGACTATCTTCTTACAACTTTGTACTTTCTTTCGTTTCATAATCTGAGAGCGACGTTGAATGCGACGAGCAAAATCCTCATAGAGCTGACTGTATACTATGACTCTCTGGACATTCGTTCGTGGGAAATATGAACGAAATTTTATTCCTTGTTTTACGTGGTTCTTTGAAAATCGTTTAATTTTTGCTGTGTTTTCAGAAGTAAATGGTTATGTTAAACGCGGACCTGCCACATAGCTGACATTCTAAAATGAAGTATTCATTTCAATCGTTAAACGCTATTTTCCCTCTGGAACTCTAAGAACCTCGATCAACCATCCAATCTCCTAGTGCTCAAAGAAGACAACGAATCCAGCTTAACTCAAGAACAGCTATCCTTGGATATATCGATATTTGCGTTGCATTTAAACCTCAACATCCAGCAAAATTTTGAAAATTCTTCAAAGCTATAAAGTACACATATACATGCCTCTAGTTTTGTAAAACTTTACGCCATTGAATCATGCAAATGATCATACAGATATCCAACAAAGCCTTCCACGGTGCAACGTTCGAGTGAAAGTACCGATCAGCATGGCAGCCATGTTAATTGATTAAACAGCAATCATCCGGCGCAGGAAAGGTAGCAAGATCGAATAACCACCAAGGCGAGCGACGCCAATCGGCCTTTTCTTTCCTGGCTTGAACGCTCGGCTGCTGGAACGCGATATCGTGTCGCTCGGACGTTTTTCCTCGTGTCAGACGTTGTCGAGCATCACAACTCGACCAATCGTCCGCGAGGATTTCTTCGCTGACGGAAATCATTAGCCGGAGATGCGTGGCCCGTGTAATAGTCGGCGCTCGCGAGGTGCGGACAACGTTTCCTCATTGCTGCCGCATATATACCGTTGTTCGATAATCGCGATGTGGAACGCGTGCGTGCGTAATTGGGAAATTGACGCGCCATCGAAACGCTTAACGGTTCAGTTTACACTCGACATTAACCGATATAACTTTCAGATTGGTAACGGTAAAGCTACTAGTGTCAATGATACGATTTCATTTCCGTTTCGGAGATGAGGATTTTAATGACGCGCGTGAGCGATATGATGAACAGTTGCTAGAATGACACGCAAGTTAAGTGTAATTTTTGGATTCGAGTTAAAAAATATCTAGAACGTGATGCAGAGTAATCGAGCAATTATGAACAACATTGATGAACAATATCGAACAATTTTTTCAATTCTATTTAATTTTGCTATCAAAAAAAAAAAAAAAAAAAAACGATTAAAAATATGTTTCAGTAAGAAAATTGAAAACAGCTAGAGTGTAGTTGCACCTTAATTGTTCTCCAAGCAATGTTTATTAGGACGTCACACTGTTCAGCATATCGAGAAGGTATAGGTAGTATAAACGAACCGTGGTATCGAGAAATGAGCAAATAAAGCAATTGAGACGCAACGAGGATGATGTATGACCACCGTGGCCTGAGTTATTAACTATGTATACAAATACGCTTTCGTTATTAATGACTTTGGTCGCGGTGTTTTAAGATGCGCGGCGCACGATGCGTGAAAACGATACGCGAGCCTCGATATTAATCGCGGCATCGATACGCCGCCGCAGCGTTACCGATCAACTTTCGATCGAGTTTCGGCTAATTAATATTTATCAGTTAATGGAATTTGTTATGGAATACTTTAGGAATTACATTAGTATCTGAGTACTTAACCATGTACATTCTTGCTTTCCCTTTCTTCCTTCTCCTCCTTTTCTCCTTCTCTTTTTTGCTTCCTCCCCTTCATTCTTTTATTTTCTGTTCCTTTTTCTCTCCTTTCTCCTCATTCCCATTACTTTCCTTTCATATTCATTCTTGTTTCGTCTACTGACAGTATTTCCAAAAGAATTACAAGGTTGCAAGACTATTCGAAGAATCTCCATTATTCTCCAAAGTGCATACAGATTTCTCTAAATTTACTTTAACATAACATAATAAATTGCCACGTACGAACACCTCATTATTCACGACAAGAACAAATGACATATTTAACGGGCATTGTTACTTGTGAGTATTCGTACAGGGGGCAACATCATCATCGTAAAGCTGGTGAACCAAATAAAAAAAGAGCAAGATTTGTGGCAACTCGTAGTCCGCACAATGCTACTCCATGCTCTATGGACTCCAACAATGAGAAGCAGCCTAATTTCAGACGAGACTATCCGATATCTTCTCGAGACTAGCAACACAATGTAGAGACATAAATTTAGAGCAGCAACGATGCGACGCATCGATGTTCCTGATGTACGGGACGCGCGTGCACGACGCGCGACGAGTGTCTGCATCTTTGACGGCGTGAAACGCGCGTTAGTCCCGCAGTTGCAGCGTTGCTACAATAAATATACCGCGAACCTTTTCGCGGCCACTCGACATCCGGTGCATCGACGCCGCCGTTGCGTACCAAAAGACGGAATCTTTTTCGCGTCGACGAACCGCTTATGCCTAATTATCGTTACACCATGCTGTGCTGCAGGACCTTCCCTTTACCAAAGTATGCTCGCTATTTCCAGCTAAGAACGTGTTCTGCCTGAAATTAGGCATTGCAGTGAACACGCTAGCTGGGGATAGGTTAGGGTCGCCTTCCGAAAAGTGAGAATCCCAGAACCCCTGCTGAAGCTGAGATAAGAAATCTCAGTTTAAAATCTCAGCAGGCAACGAAATAATTCGCAAACCATCGAACATCGACTTTAATCGAACGTATACGCACGATTTACGCCATAATAGTTAACAATTCAAATATCTAATAGTCAAATACACGATACGATGATCGCGGTCAAGATCGTCCATACTTAACCGATAATCAACGACGAGTCCTTCGTTCCGGTAAAAATCACAGGTCGGTGATTAAGGTTTGAGCGTAGAACCGCGTGTCTACTTTTCTCTCCCGTGCACTCCGTTGTTCTTCCCGCGAAATATAAATCGAGGATGTCATAATTTAATGGAACATCGTTGTTGGACCACGAGATGGATGACTACCACGAAGCAAGGTAACCAGTTTTAAACGGCGTTCGACACCAACACGCGGACGCCCACCGCTGTACATGCAGTGCGCGTATTTCAGATAATAATAATTTAGACACGTGTGGACCGTACGTAGCCGGTCCGCAGATAGATAGACGCGACGGGGATTCAGCACCGAAGCTACCGTTCGGTTATGCTACAGCCTTAATGCTCGACTTGCGAACGTTGTATAAGTGAAAGCCATTTTTCGATCAACGCGTGCGACCATCCACCGAATCGCGTCTCGTACCGACACTTCCGCCTCTTGCATTCTTCGATCTTCGTTGCTTTGATTCTTTTCTTTCCACTAGCGTTTGTGATTTGTTTAGCGCAAACATTAGTCCAATAACGTGGTACTTGAATTCCACGCAGCCTTGAGCGACGCATACGGGATGAAGCGTTCTGCTATCCATTCCAGGAGTTGATACATGGGAAATTAAATGACATGGAAAAAAGTTAACACAGTCATTGAATAAATGGTAATAATAACGTAGTTGTGATAAATTAGGAGAGAACAACATAACAAAATTGAGATACTGTTTGAATAATTATATACAGTAATTATACCTCTATAATAAGAAAATAAGAAAGAATTCTTATAATCTTTGAATGGTACTTGATATATTAATCTTTGACTAGCATTGTATTTATCAGATGCATCTACAAGATATGAAGTGAAACTTAAGCGAAAACGGCAACGCATCTTCAAAAACAATTCCAAAAACTGGCGATCCTACCACATCACACGTTAATCTCTAATTAAAGATCTACCGCAGATTTCTCGGAATACGAAACTGCTCGTTCTAAGAAATTCGTCAACCTTTCCCCTTAATTAAGTTCGCAATTAACTCTTAATAATTCGCGTGCATGTTATCGGTGGTTCGGATCTCGCGATCCGGTCGTCGTTGTTAGAGAACGATCGAGGAACGATCGGAAGAGAAGAAGCAAGGAAGGACGAGAAAGGAGGTAGGTGGGCAGACAGAACACATGGGGTAATTCGTTAATGAATCGCGTAAAGAATAACGATTGCATTGAAAGTGAACGGGACGCGGGGGTATTCTTCTTTCGAGCTGCTTTATTGCCAGCCGTTTAATGGAACATCAATTCCATGCACGCGCAATATCAAACCGCATGCATACTTCGTTAAGCTGTTTCTGCGCCGCGTTAGCCACCGCGAGCCTGAGCAATTAATACTCGCTGCATATTGTTACCGAATCTCGTAAATCTCGCGTAACGACCCCATAAATTGCCTGGCCGACTACATAAATAAGACTGATTATTTGCTAGCGAGATTACCGGCCGCGATCCAGCTATCGAACTGCTGTGCCTCTGTCCAAAACCAACAAAAGTAAATCATTCTCCGGAGGGATAAATCGGGAGGTATTAAAATTCTGAGCATATATTTGGCAGGATAGTGCTTTCGGCTTCAAAAAATAGCTTCGAGGAGCAAAGTCTCGTCGAGGAAGCGAGAATAATGTATTTTAACGGAGATTAACCTAGAGGCTCGTCAACTGACTCGCAGACAATTGTCGGCAGATACTTTCTCTTGTTTTCTATTTCAGTGACAACGCGCGCTGTCACTTGTTTTCTATTTCACAGACTAATGACAGACCGTTCATAAACTCTTTTGACTTGGATTTTCTGTTCCGTTGCTTGCAGATTGTTAATGAACAATATATGTATACTGTCAGTGGACTGACCACGGACGACTATTATTATACAGAAATCATTTGTCCTTCGGTTCCAATAAATCTTCTACTGTACTCGATATTCTTCTTGAAACCCCAGTGCACCATAGAATTAGAAACATAACATAACGATCGTTGCCCGGTAAGAAACGATTCCCTGTCCCGTAGCGTGGCGAGCAAGCGGTCCTGGCTGATTCGCGACAGGACAGACTGCTGGTTTCCCCTAGGGAGTCCCGGAGTGGCTCGGGACCGATTAGATAGATGGCAAGCTCGCCGGAGTATTCCGTGGGCCGCATGGAAGGATCAGTGACTCGAGAACGAGTAGGCAGCCAGCGTCAGTAGCGACCAGGTAGCCAACAATCGAAGAAGAAGAAGAAACGGCGGTGGCGGCGGTAGGCAGCGAGTGAAGCGGCGCGGCGCGGAGGGGTGAAAAGGGGATGAGCAAGAGCGGATAGATAGCGAGGGAACGATGGAAGAGGAAAAGAGGTGTGGGACGCCGAGAACGGGAGGCAGCGAATAAATACTCGGAGATGTAATCGCCGAAGGAAACAAGCGGCGGGATTGTTCGAAGGGAATAATTGAAAGCGCCGCTTGAGCTTCTCATTCCCATTCCCGACGGCTGGTGCCGCCGCTATTGCTGCTCCCGCTGCTTCTGCCGCTACGGATGCCACCGGTAGCCACTCTCATCCGACTGCGACCGCTCTTTCTCTATATAGAGGCTGTGCGCGCTCTTCGCGCTACGATCGGAACCGCTCTACCGCGTACGACAGTGGCGGCGCTTCGATCGCCGGACGGAAGCCGATCTTCCTCCCCTAGCAATCCTTTCTCTCTCCTCCGTCGTCGCTCGATCCGATCGAGTTACCGTGATCGCCTAATGTATGCACGATGCCGCCGCGGACCGCCTCTGCTCATTAACGCCTGGATCGAGAGAGCGAACTACGCTATTCCGTGCAGATACATATGGAAGTTTATGTATATGTACGTATGTTCGGAGACCGATCGTCCGTTTGGATGTTCAGTCGGCGTTCGTGTAAGTTCGTCGAGGCGACTGCGCTTCGAACGACCGGTCTTCTTCGCTGATCCTGTCGCGCACCGGGGGAACTACGATATAGACCTCATGGTTTGTCCTTCGGCCTGTACCGGCGCTCTTTTAAGCACGCAAATAAAACAGGCTGCCGATGCTCGATAATCCTATAGCAGATAGGCGGTTTAGCTTGGAGTAGTTGCAGAATTACGTCTAGCCTGCTTGATGTTTCGAGCGTAGATGACTGAGAGGTAGTGGGATTGTTTCGTGACGCATTCTTCCGTCGTTTGAAACCTTTTCAATGACTTGGAAAGATTTTGCCATAGTCGTAACGGATCATTTTATCAGCAAGAAAAGTTATGCTCGTCGCTTATAGTTCGTAACTTTAGAGAATACTAAGGAACGTTTTGTCTAGCGAAGAAAAATCAATGCTGCAACGTCGTACGAGTCTTTTTTCTGTTTGTCACAAAAGTTTTTGAAGCGTCGTTGCGGCAACGTGTCGCTCTAATGAATGATACATTAGACCATAGTCATCCATTTCTTCCCTCACATTTTTTACTCGATAAACGTCAAGGATCGCGTCAGGTTTATGATCACGGGAAAAGAAATTTAATACCTGTTCGCAATTTTTCATCGCAGTGGTTTCTGACGACTCATGCGAGAACGACTACGAATGCTTCAGAGGCGATCTCAAAGTTCGGATGAAATCATCAAAACTTCCTGTTCCGCGGTAGATTAGAAGCGGATAATCCGCTGCACAGTTGGAAGACGGTGGACTGAAATTTAATGACGGATTTGATGCTTTTGCAAAAAGCACTGACTCAACAGACGGTTTATGTTAGAAATAATTCATCTGTTTCGCAAACGATTACAGTTAAAATATTGCTGAATTAATATTAAAATTGACATGTGAGTGTTCTTTAACGCGACATTTTATTCCGTGAGTCCATCGAAGCGTTAAGATAATAAACAACACATATCGTTTTGTTGTTTAATTATTAAGAGCTAAAGAAAATAATAAATTGCGTAAGGTTCTTAAAAGAAGAAAGTAACGAAGAAGGAAACTATAATAAAAGCTAAAATTATATACATATTCCATTACAAGGAAATAAGTCAGACTTTCGAATATGCACATTGCCTATTACATATGCGGTTACACATATGGATTGAGCGCAGACAACTAGAATAATTTTGTTATCAAGATACACTCAACATACACTATACAAATATGTGATAGTAAGTACTAAATATTTTATTCGATTCAATACATATTTGACATCTCTGTCTAGTTCTAAATATTTTTTAATTCCATTTATCACTTCGATAGTGCGCTTCTACAATAGTCTCACGCTCCAAAAATATCTCCCGATACACAGAACAATCACCTACAGCTATAAATTTCATCTTGCTTCTATCTTTGTCGATTACATAAATCTCTCTATGGAACGATTTCCTTTCTTCGTAAATATTACGTAGCCACCACAAAATTCCCAGAAACCTAACGAAAACGTTTCTAAAGAAACCAGAAATGCACTCTGAGAAATGCACTTTTGAAACGGGACACAATCGAAGGTAGCACCGACTCCTCTGCCTCTCAATAGTCATATTTCATCCGTTTATCCAGTCGAGCTACCCTAGCTAAACAGACGATCCACCCCCTCCGGCGTCTATCCTATCGGAGTTTCGTGGCCAGGCTTCAATAATACAGACGCTGGGAAATTGTGATCGAAGGATACTATTGGAAAGCGATACCTTAGCCGGTCTACTGAATAAGTAATGGAACAATATTTTTAAAACGCCTATAATTCGTGGTCGAGTCTCGCCTTCGCCCTATAGCGGACCCGTATTTATCGGCCCGTGGAGTATAAACGCTGCCAAGAAAGAAGAGCGATCATTTATGGCGGGAAGGGCGACGCAGCGCCGCGTTTTCCGTCGATTTTTACTCTACAATCGAAACGCGAGCCCCACAGCAGGATTATTGCAGCCATTTATCCGCATCGCCTAATGTTTTAATAACGACGTCCAGCGCACGTGTACCCGCCCTTCGTGGAACTACCCTTATTTTTCTGATATATACGGTTGGAATTCGCCTTAGATCACATTGATCGAATTTTCTTCGATAAATTGTGATTTGGCGAGAAGAATGTTATTCAAAAATAAATTATATTCTATGGAAGTTGTTATGGAAGTATATGCAACGTTCTCTGCGAAAATTTCTTTGTTAATGCAGATGTCTACGCGCGTAAATGTATTGTAACAATTTTTTAGACGCAGGTACTGTTACGTTAATTATATTTCTATTAATCTAATACGAATTACGTACATCGATTTGTTATCACTTGTCAATTGGGATCTACGCTAATATGCACGATACAACGGCAGATTTTTCCATAACTGGAACACAACTAACAAAAGTATCTTCCTCGCGATGCTGGAAAGCGACTTTCTACAATTTATTTCGATCAATTCGTATAATCTTATCGCCATATGTACAGTTTCGTAAGCAAGAATCTGCAACTCGAAACGAATATTTATTACTAGTTAATTGATCAACTTCATCTCTGCGCTATGTAAAATCAAACGAAAATATGAATAAAAGAAAGCTGATTACCGGCTGCATAAAGACCCAAGGGGTATCAATGAAATGTTCATCTATCGTTTTGCAATCACAAAGAATACTACTTCTCACGACTAATGAATAAAAAGAACACTTTCATCGATTTCCACGGATTTTATTTTCTTCAACGTGCTCGAATCCTACCGATAGGCCATCGTCCACCATGATAGACGGTCCGCGAGAGGAGAGATTTTCCCGCGTGAAAACGACCGGCAGAGTGTGATTTTCCTCCCGAGACTCGAAAGTACGCTTTCTATAATTCGTTCGCAGATCCGCGAGTACGAGAAAACAAGCGAGACGGCGTCGGTCGCGTAAAAATTGACACGTCGAAGGACTGAATCCGCGCGCTCGTGCGCGCCAGTGAAATCACCGGAAACCGATTCAATAATCCCGCGTGCGAAAGCGTTTGCGGCATGTTCGTGCCTGAAAATACGCATTATCTATAGATATGCAAACGAGCGAGTACATGGCATCGATTCGATGAAAGCGTGCGACTCGCGATGACCGGTCGACGAATCCTAGAGGCGAAGACATTCTTCGCGCTTCTCGACGCTTGCTTTCGTCTTTTCAAAACGCCAAGCTTGCTATTCCAAGGAAAATGTCTTTATTATACAGGGTATGACTGAAATAAATGGATCTTCATAAATGGCATAACATTCCACACTTTCTTGACAATTTCCCCCGTTAATAATAAATACGCGATAGGTCTTTAATTTCTTTTGTAAATAATTGGTGAATTTTAAAATTGAATTGTGCAACTTTGACGTTCGTTTCGTCGTTTCTCATACGATAGAAAAAGAATCGTCTAAATATGCATACGGAGGTCAAGAAACAGATTTTTCAAGATTTCACAAGAATAATTGCAATAGAGAAAATTATAGGCTATTAATTTTTTTGATTTTTGATGATCGATAAGCTTCAGCGACTGTCGTGTAAAATGTGGCTTTTAATGACAATAGTATCGGGTCGACGTACTTTCAGGTCGATGGTCGACAGGAACAGCAATAAGATTAATAATACATGTCGCGAATAAAAATCCGCTAAGAAACGGACATACTTATGCTAACGAAATTGGATTTCTCGATCTCCAATTTATTAACTGTTCACTTAGAACACCTGCTACAAGCCGGTTTCACCGAATATCGATAGCAATATACGAACCACTATCACCTCGAATCTTTCCAAATTTATAGCAATTTAGAAAAATAAAGTTACTCCGAAGTAAATTTAGCATAATACAACAAGGACACGTGGTGCGATAAAAAGAATTTATATCGTAAGTGGTGTCGATTCGAAGATATTGATTTCTCCGTTACTTTCTCAAACGAGATAACATCTTACGACGGTAGATTTTGCCAAATATTTGGAAGAAAGGAGATAGAGTTAATTACTAGTTTTCTACAAGATATCCTCGCGTGTAAACTTGCTGTAAATCACACCTGCATATCGTGTACATTTAAAGAACTCTGACGAATTGTAAATTATATTGTGTATACTAAAATGCTTCGGTTATTCCGATCAGATAATTAAAAAATGTCGTCGAACGAGTCCGACAAATGCACTCCTATTTCTATATCCTTAAAACATATCTTATAACCCGCAGAAGACACAAAGTTATGTAAAAGTTAATCGAACAGATCTTCGAAAGCATCCCCCAAGTTCGTAACAAAAGCGCTCATTAAATCCAATCGACTCTTCTTCTTTCACTGAATTTCGTTGTGCCACCAACTTCGCTTAATAGATTAACATTCTCCACGGGACGCACAACGTCGATATCCGATATCTACTGCGATTCGATTCCTGCTGGCATCATCCGAAAGACGAACCGGCAGACGTATGGGAATGCATTCGTGCGACATCGCGGTGGATCGCTCGTTAAAACTACTCGTTGGCCGGCCGTTTTACGATTTCGATCAACTATAAAACTTATCTGGCTTTCTATTCCATTGGTATGTATAAAGGCGGATGGACCGACTACTTTCTCGTGCCCGCATTGGATTGTCGTGAAAGCAGGACGCACTTCTTCTTGCGTACGTTCGCGTGTGCAGACGAACGCACACGCATACGGCATCGTCGGTGTTTATTGTGCTTCTCGTTGTATGTATTTTAGACCAGACAACCACGATCTGCCACTGAACATGTCGTTCATAGATGAACGGGTATAAGTGTGTTCGCGTGAACGTGGAGAACCACGTTACGACAACGGGGGCAAAAAGTAGCCTGAGGGATGGGAAAAAAGGACAGATCAATTTATTGCTCACGATAGCAGACTCCCGGTAGTATCTCCTTCCGTATAATGCTGCCAACTCGTCGACTCTCCGTGCGTCTTTCTTTCTTTCTATTCTCGCTGTATCGCGTGCGCCTGCTTCGAAAACGATAGCTGAGAGTCTCTTCTTTTCTAGCCGGAAACAAGCCTCCTAATGGGACACGAATTTTCGAGCCTGGTTGTTGTCTGGTAATTTGTGACGCAGGGATCGTTAACTTCAAGAGCTTCTGCTTCTTCTTTCGATATTTAATGGAGATGGGTAAATGTATATATTAAGAAATGGGGAGTGCAATCTTGAAATCTCCTTTCTCAAGGGCAGAAGTTTTGTGTGGTTTGTGGCTGTGGTGTTTAGAAGAGCGTGGATCGTGTATAAGTGGAAGTTTGTCTCTCTGCTCTGGTATTTTATGTATGTGTTCAAAATATCTAGTCGTGCAGAGTTGGTCTCTTTGGTCTCGGTATTTATTTATAGATATTCGAAGCTTTGTTACCGATTCTCCAAATTTTTAATTAAATAACTGTCGTTCTGTCATGTCAAATGTTTGTAAATCAAAAACAATTTTAACGCAATTTCTCAAAATCCTCCAGCCGCTTTAAACAATAGGAATTACGAAGCTTCTGTCTTATTTCCCTGACAGGAAACATCGTAAGCGAGGACGTCGCCGCGAAACACTATTTCCCTTCGATTGGGATTACTTCTCTAACGAACGTTTCGATCGACAAACGTGACTTCCCAGCTCCTCGGAATTGACTCATCGGTCCCAGCTCGTGGCTGTGTTTGGACACGAAGTCAGTCTCGAATACATCAACGTCTCGGTACATCCGCTATATTGATTGCGGGAACACAAGATACTTGGCATGAAAGCACGTGCGCGCGCGAGCATGTTCGCCGATGCCAGGGAGGTGGCAGGAGGCGCGGATTCCGCTGTACCATGCAAGCGGAAGCCTACATCGTGATTATCATCATATCTCCGCTAGACATCAAAGACTTATCTTTCTCCCTGTTCGCCTCTCTTTCTCTCCTTCTTCCTTTCCCGTGGCCTTTAACGGGGACCTGGTTCTCTCTCCTGCTCTCTCTCTCCCCTGTCTTTTACACGGCTATCCGCGTCTCCCTTCCGGGCTGCCAGCGTTTCCTCCCTCGCTCGTTCCGTCTTGCTCCTTCTGGTTTGCTTGCCGCGTGCTTCCCTCCCGTGCAGCGCGTGGCTTTGGTGCTTCCGAGAAATGACCATTTGTAAATTACTCCGCCGCCGCCTTTCTTTGACCACGATACTTGCGGTGACGATGGAAACGCCGCCGGAAGCCGCGCATTCTGCCAGGGTGCGCGCCAGTAAATCGTGCTCCGCTCGTACGATATCCCAGTTTGACCAGGCTTTCTTGTATGAAAAGTGGCTGGCTAGAGGAAGCAACGTGGGAAGAAAAAACCATGAAAAATCACGAAACCAAATGTATAGAGTGCCGGTGTGAATAGCGTTTGCCGCGGTTGATTGTTTCGTAGACAATTGTAGACAG
Source organism: Bombus pyrosoma (assembly GCF_014825855.1). Classification (NCBI taxonomy): domain Eukaryota; kingdom Metazoa; phylum Arthropoda; class Insecta; order Hymenoptera; family Apidae; genus Bombus; species Bombus pyrosoma. Next base: position 12,203,834 of record NC_057775.1, on the reverse strand, counting down.
CTCGACAAAGAACACGTGCCGCTTGAAATTAAGAGGAACAGCGGTCATTAACTTCGAACGTCGACTATGAAGAGACTTGATTGTTTGGCTAGGCAACGATTTTAGCGCGTTTTCGCGCCGGACGAAACACAGACGGATCCATTGTATCGACGTCTCTGCGTCCTTTGACCGCGTATTCTTAGCCGCTTAGTCCGAAGAATAACATTATAACGGGCGTAGAGAGGGAGGGACAAAGAGAGATATTGGAAGAGTGAAGGAGGAGGAGGAAAGATGGATCTAGAGGAGACAAACACATGTTGCACACTCGGTCGTCGTTGGGGAAGCTGCTGGCTTCTTTCGTCCTACAACCCTCGACTTGCCTCTCTGTCCCTCTGCTCCCGTCCAAGATGTCGTGCCTTGTCTCTCCAGAGCCGTGTTTCTCTCTTTACGACTCGTAACGTAAGACTAACAACACAATGGAAGCAACAGCTGCATGATAGATGGCCCCGACCGGACCGACCGATTCCATCCAACGTCCGCTCTTTCTTCGAACGGGGCCCCGACTTCTTTTGCTCCTGCGAACCGGTCGTTATCGTCGTGTTTATTCGCGGAAGCAACGAGGAAGGGAGGCGCTTGCACGATGGAATCCTGCGCGGATCATCCTGGTACCAATGCCGATCGTTTGGTTATCGGTCGAAAAACATGGTACATGTTAAGAAAAGAACGTTGGATGCACGTGTATCACTTAGTATGGATATCGATTCTCTGTTTTTGTTCTGATCTATTGTATTTGTCCCTATATTCGTCGAGTCTTATCTTCTGAAGTGGAAAGTGGAATATTTTTTTTTGTTCGATGATCTCAGTAAATGGTCGGGTTGCGTTTGAATTAATTTCAAACGCAGGATGTGTGGTTGAATTTACAGCAAATATGAGACGAGATGTCTATAGACTGATAAAGTAATTAAACTGATCATCTTCAGATAGATAGAGATATTAGCATGGAATGGAATATAAAAATCCTCGTTTCTCCTTCACATTAATCTTCAAGGATGATCTTTTTTTATTTAATCGTTGTAAAAAAAAAAAACATAGCAAGCGCAATATCTTGTCAATTGGTGGCAGGCTTAGTTGTTGCAATGACGATACAGTTTGTTATTATATTTTTCTAGCTTTTTCTATATTTCTCGAGCTGCACCAAGTGAAGATCTGCTCATCGACTGCATTTCAGCTTGGACACTCGATCCGGAGGTATCATTAAAGCCAGCGTCTCCTAACCCTTAATCGGGCCAGAGTGATCGAGCGGAAAGACGAACGGAAAGGCGAAGAAGAAGCCAAGGCCGCGGCGTCGGCAAACGAGCTCTCGGCCACGCACCGACGCGCTACCATTGTCATCCATTTGTTCGTACAAATCCCTGGCTATAATCATTTAATGCTCACATTCATCGCGGGCCACGACGACGGCATTGTGCTACCGGCGGTGCATTAGTCTCTTGCACGCATGCGCGCTCGCGTTCATCGGCCAAGGAGCTTAAGGCATTAGGGCGAGCTTCGTGCGAACGTCGCGATTGCCTTCTCCTCTGCTCGCTTCGTTTCACTATTCCTTTTCTTCCATCCTGTTCCTTCAACGCGGCTCGATGCTTCGAAGGCGACTCTTCGAATTCAGAGCGACTCGAAATCCTCGTGACCAATTAATCTCCGCCGCAGGAAATTCCTCGCGTCCATTGTCGCCACTCGTCTCTTTCCTCGCGCGTGGGTGGATGACCAGCTTGAAAAATGGCCGTCCTCGTCCGTTTCTCTACGATTTCTATATTGTTGGGAGAGACACCTTTTTTTCGCTTCGTTGTTTCCAGTGGATACAGACGACCCGAGCGATTTCTAGTCGGTTACGTGTATTTCGAGAGAGGCGGTTGAAGAGCACAATGGTAGCGCGAGGCTCTTAGGCGGCGATTTAACTACGGCTTGGCCACGGATAGCCCGTTCCCGCTGAATGCCGCACGCACACCGAGCGTGCGAGCTGCGCCTCTTTGTGGCACGCTCAAAGAGCACAATGTCCATAGTGCCGGCCCGACAATGGCCCCTACGCGACTGGTTAATATCAAGGTTCTTTGAAGGGTAGTCGGCGGGATCGTGCTCCACTAGCGAAACCCGCGACTAAAGGATTTTGACTTCGACATCGATACTTCCACGCGTCCAGGCGACTTTGTCATTTTGTCATCGATAATGGAATGAAAACGAAAGAGGGATATACATCACATACGTATATATATATATATTTATGCATGTATGTTCTATCGTAAGAAAATTCGATCAAGAAATCCGATAACTTGTGTTCCACTTTATAAATTGTTTAAGTAAATAAACTTAAATTAGAAAACAATCGAGTATTAATTAAAGCTATATGATGAACCTAGTAAACTGTGACTCTATCACTTTTTCTTATTTGCTTATTTCGGTTGAAGTTTTATGATTAAATGACTAATTGGAGAATCTCGAAGATGAAATGATTAAGGAAAACACGGTATACATTTTGTGTCACGGAATCTCCACTGAATGCACGAGATATTGATTTCTCCGTTTGAATTATTTTAAGCAGTACTTATATTCAACGTAACTTGGTAATGATGGTCTAGGATCGATTGGTTTGGTCTTAAGACGTATTATTGTTACGTCAGGAGTTCAATTTATTTCTGACTTATCCGCAGCTGCGCTTATTACCTTCTGATGAATTATTCGCATTAAATTTAGTCTGTATCGCCACTGCTCGTGGCGTGGATATATTTTCAGGAATAGATAGACCATATATGACAGCGCGCCTCTATAAATTCTCTGTTAAATGTTATTGCCGGTATAAGAATACGTTGAAGCTTCAATGGATTACTAGATAATAATAAAGTTGTAATCCTTGCACGGTTATGTTGATGAATTATAATCAAGATATTAAGATTACTTCTCTGTTTTTATAATATAACAACAAATATATTGCTTAGAAGTAATCATATTAATTATAATATTGCGCGAAGCTGAAGTTGATATAATATAGAACGAAATATACCATTTGTAACGCAGAGATCTACTAACGTGAGAATGTTCTGCTGTAATTGTCATGAATTAAAGAACGTATTTTTAAGGGGAAAGTTATTTTTAAGGACTCCAAGTATATCAAACGCAAGATAATGTTTTCCAGTTTCCATTTCTCTATTGAATAGGTAAATTAATGAATGGAAACGTATACTCCGATTTTCTTTATTGCATCTGAGAAGCGTAAGTACGCTCATATATCAACACCACACTTAAGATAACGAACTCCATCGCGTCTTATAAGAAAATCATACGACATCCAACAAATTACGACATCTGAACCTTCTCGACGGTAATGTTACGAGGAAGAAAAAGGAAACGGTTCTAGACGTTTCGATTCGAGTCTGAAATCCTTTCTCATCGGCACACCCTTTGATTCTAATTCACTAATCGACATCTCCCATAGCTCTTTAAGTAACTTGCAAACGGCGTATACTTCACTTAACCCGATATCTTATCGAACAAATTAATGGGAATTCGAGCGAAGAATTTACACCAGCCACGTTTCGTACAGACGTTGAAGAATGTAATCATGCAGAAACTCGAGCAACATCAATTATGTAGATGACGTGACATCAATTATAGATACCTCTCGCTCTAAAATCCACGATTTGTTCGATCGCGTAAAGAGAAAAGCACCGCACGAACAATCAGTTAACACGTTTTGTACCATATAATTACCAGATAAAATCTTCAGTGTTCGAAGACAGTAGGCTTGGAAGTGTTGCATTGTGTAACATATGCATGATTAATAATAAACAATGCTGCATCGCGCTGTAATTTCGAGGCGTCAATCCATTTCCTTTTAAAATATTTTCCGTTTCAGAAAACGCATTAAAAAATTAAACACGTTAATTGCATAGCTTTTGAAAACCTTCGCCTTTGCTGTCTAGCATTGCGCAGGAAATATAAAAAACTTTCGACACACTTTTTAACTATATCATAGAGCTCGGTCAAAACCCTCCGTTTTTCTATGAAAAATCACACGGTTTCCTGAAAAAAAGAAAAAACTAAGATGGTTGTACGCGATTTGCAAACAAGACCAGAACGTGTATCGAGTGGAATAACTCAAAGGGCGCGGAGAAAACGAGGATGGACGGCGAAGAAGAGAGAAACTGGCGAAAGGGAGGGACATCCGTGCAAGCGGAAAGGGAGATTTTGTTCTCAGGGGAGTAGTCAAAGTAACGTCGCCCTTGTCACGACGATCCGGTAGCATCAAACAAACTGATGCTCTCCGACGTGGCCCGGAGTATTATAGTACACCGAGCATCGTCGATTGCGATCTTAGATAAGGGAAAACAAAGAGGAGACGTTCGATTGATCTTGGATACTGTGTGTCTAGGAGGAAGGTTGTTCCTATTAATATCTGGTGCTTACGTTTCCGCTGCAGACCCGAGGTCGAAGGTCTTGAGCTCGATTAATAGCTACAGCATGGAAAAGCGTTAGTCGCTTGATCTATTATTTGATGACTTTTGAGAAAATTATGCGATTTATGCCCAAGTACTTGAAAACCTCCAATTGGAGAATTCTTGTTTGTTTGCCTTCTGCGAGAAAAATGGTGATTATGGATGGATTATAATTTTTTAATCTGATAGGCGTCATTCTTATTTTAAGGTTCAATAGCCATTTGCGAATTGAATATAGCCTTTACAATGTAATTTGTTTTATTTTGATCGTATTGAACATAGATGAGATAAAACACAGCATGATTTTTACGCGTGTAACCTTTGATTGTTTACGGGTTTAGTCATGGCATACATAACACACACTATAGGTGTTAAGTCGTCGAAGATATGCGCTATTATGAGTAAATAGAGACGGCATTATCGATGTCATCGGATTAAATTTAATTGAACGGGGGACAGACAGTGAATTAATTCATTTTGCTTATCATTTTTTGGATAGTATATAGGTATTTATTTGTAGAAATGATATACTATAATGTAAAGCAAACATGTCATAGAAATGACTTTAACCATTAAATTATTTAATATTTGATGGATATGAATATTAGCATTATGAACAGTTAATTTATATTATGACAAATTAAAAGAACGAACGTTACTTCCTACCATTGTACATTTGATTGTCCGTTTCAAGTAGTATTTTGAAAAAGAAGAAATTAAAGATAAGAGAAGAGACTATTTACTTTTTAAATAAAAAGTAGAGCCAAATTCGTTTTTATTGGCCAGTAACTTTGCTTTAAAAACCCCGCAGTTAGTTCATAAAACATAATCCACACCCTGAAATACTTCACAGGCCGACAAATCTCCACGCACAGCGATCAACTTTGATTAAACGCTTACCAATTCTCAACCTACCCACAAATTCTCGTTAAAATTAACGTAATAAACCCGCTTTACACACATACACAATTTTCTGCCAGAGAACCATAAAATCCCATACTTTAATTATCAAAGTTTTATCGGACTCTGCGTGCGCACAGGCTGCACGAACTAGCAGAAAAATCTAATCGCGTTTTAATCGAAACCAAAATGAAAAAAACTTATATAAATCGAGGATGCATTATACGTCTAATTAAGACACGATAGCTAGCCGCCAGATTATCTCGTTCAGCAATTTTAACCGCTCAGTTAGTTAACCATATACGCTAAAGGTATAATCACGAAGGTTAAACTACAGGGTGATACAAAAATAATTGCAAATCGGATTTCAAAGTTTTATGGGAAGGACTGTGTAAAAAAAAAAAAAAAAAAAAAAAATACAAATACAAGCCAAATCCCCCACAAAATGTTATCGTCATGCATTATTTTAATATCAATGTATCAAACTTATTTGCTGTTAACTGCGTAATGAGCGAAGAAAGTTATTAATTAGAGAAAGTTATAAAGACGAATAAAATTTTCTATTTTTTTTTTTTTTTCATTTTATTCAAAGCCTGAACACACTACGCTTTCGCGACTAGCCGGGCATACTTCTTTACTTCTTTATGCAACTATTCTCGCTATTCTTGTACATTTTTTTACATTACCTTTCTTATATTCTTGTACATATTTTTGCTTCTTACGAGAGTTAGCTTAAGCAAAGCAAACATAATGAAATGAATATGTTCCTTCCCATTTAAACAGAAGCTAGTCAAAAAATATAACAGATAGGTACAACTATATGCAAGAAGAATTTATCTTGCTCGTTCCATTCCCTTATTAATGCTCATTCGCAGTTGCGAAGCGGATTCGCGTATAACATGCGTGCACAAAACAGTCGCGATCTCTTAACGCGTCAGGTGAAACACGTCCGGATGGCCGGTTATCGTGGCAGTGAGCCGTCGCGCGATATTTCGAGATTTTTTAATTCCTCAAAGACGCGAGGCGCGGGCGAAACGAGGCGGCCGCGCGTGTCTGCGCGCATCCCGCTGGCCTTAAATTTATACGCCGCCACGAAGAAGCTTCCAATTACACGCGAATTTATGTAGACCGGCCGAGTCATTAAGATCGCGAATTACGCACGATCCCGAACTTCCCCCCGCCACCGGATTACGCGCGCGGCTTTCTCGCGCGCTTCGACCCGCCGAGATTTTCCGTGAGGTTGAGCGTGTCGTCGACTTCGCGACTTCGCCACCGGATCTTTGCGGTTCGACTGAGCGATAAACTTAATTGGATGTGTGTAATTAATTTGCAAGATCACGTATAATAAAGGTACATGCATCTGTTTTAATCATTTCGATGAATAAACGTTGAGTCGGTAGGGTTATGGTTTTGAACAGATACACTGGCTAACGAAGGAAATAATTCCTGCTACTAACTAGAATCTTAGGAAGGATATACAGAAGGCACAATACATTATTCTTCCAACTACCAATTTACCTAAATTATACCTAAGCGGAACAGGCATTTAATCACTTCAACTCGCGTATTACGACAAAGGAAAAAATTTATGATGCAACCCAAGCTGCGCGCCATCACCTTTATATTCCTTCGTAGTCGTTCCGAAATTACTCGACAATAATCACCTTTCCAACCTGACTACCAGCGATCTGCGTTTAACACTTCCATCTTCATTATCACCTACACGATCGTCATAACCCGGCCAATAAAAACCACCATATATAAACTTCTTTGCCGCGTTCTCGAAACGTCTCGCATTCGTTACAAATTATCACGGCACAATAACGATCATCGTTCTCAACCAGAGGCCTTTGTCGTCTGGTCTCGACTTCGTGAACCGTATCGATGGAGAAATAAGCGAATGAAAAACCACGAGCAACGACAACCGCTGTTAACTGGTCGAACGTTGCCACTGCTAGTTCTCGTCCGCTCTAATTGATTCACGTGTTTCGGGGGAATCGCCATTAGTGGCTGTCAAACTTTATTCCTGGACAATCTTTATAATTCGCCTTATCGACGGGAAAAGGGAGCGCTGCCCCGTTCGGAATCGTAACCATTCCATTAGCACGCTAACAAAATAAACAGAGCGAGGCAAACCGGTAAATTGTACCTCTGCTTCGATCGTCCAAAGTGCTTCGTACTCGGAGTGCACGTTTCGCTCTCGTCAAGTACTCGCTGCTCTTTCCTACCATCCTCCCCCTCTCCCTCCCATTCTCTCTTTCCCTCTTCTTCGCTCTTCTTCGTTCCGTTTCACAGTCTTCCTTTCCTTTTCTCTCCCTTTCGCTGTTCCCTCCTTTTTATTCCGCACCGGAGAAGCAGTGCCATCAGAGAGAACTGCGAGAGCGGTATCGAGAGGGAGGTCGGCGATGCGGAGGGGAGGGAGGATGACAGGTTGCCTGTGTCCTACCCGAGGGAGCAGCAATTTATAAATAATTGAGCCGAGTCCGGTAAAAAATGAATTACGCGTCCCTGTACAATATGAGGAGTTGCTTTACAGTAAAACGAGCAGGGGACCCGCGAGACCCGTGGCTCCACCATGTACCCGGTGAACAGGGAACGTAAAGCAAAGATAGAGACAGAGGAGAAAGTGTCGATGGAAAGATAGAGACATAGACAGGGGGGATAAAGAAAGAGGAAGTAACATAAGACGCATCAATTTTGCAATTGGAGAATTTTATGTTCGCGCGGCCGCCATATATTATGGACGAGGAGCCACCGGGCTTCTCGCAACATCCTGCTTCGATCAGCCGCCCACGTAGTGCCGCGATGCCACTGCCCTTTCGATCACTGATTTTCCTAATCCAATTTCCCTTGGTTTGCTTCGCGTGCAAATGTTTCGCGGTTGTTGTGGCTTAGTTTCGAGGATAATTACGGCGTAGTTAATTTTATCTTGAATTAATCGATGATTGTAAGGGTTGTTAACGAATAATGGTAGAAGCAATAAAGTAGTTCGCAGATTTTGTACTTCTTGCAAGAATCAAAAGCCTTTTATACCTCCGTACACAACCCAAATACACGCTGCCAAATGCACTTTCAAGTGCAAGAGCTTCGAGAATCACGATCCGCCACCGATTTTCCCCCGTCGCGGATAATGAAGTCGTAAGGAGTCAAGACCGACGTAACCGAGCGAGCCGATCGAGTTTGTTGGAACAAAAAGGACCGAGGGAACAAGAGTTTCTTCCTTTCAGCGGCGCAACGACTTTAGAAAGTGGCATTTCGCATTCACCGATGAACCGGTTTATCATAATTGGCCAGGCAGACCGATACGCCCGAGTCATTACGTCGGACATTTTTGCAACGCTGCTGCAACTCGTTTGACACTGCGCCAAACAGTAGCTGCGATCGAAAAACAAATTATCTAACGAGTAACGTGCATTCTGCCATGCTCACGATTATCAACAAAGAAAAGAGGACGAGGAAAGAACGAAAAGCAAGAATAAAATACCTAAGCTCTGGGGAAAAATTCAAATCGGCGAACGAACAAGCGAAAAGGAAGGGAAATAGAAAAATGGAAAGGAAATCGCGGAGGTGGCGTTCTTGGAAATTAAGAAAACAAATATTGTGGAAGCGAGGACGGATAAAAGGGAGAGTAATACGACGCACTTCAGAAGATAAAGTCGGTAATGCTTTTGGCTTTCACGCAAACATCATTTTAATCCCCGTTTCGGTGAAGGTAGCAGGGAGTAGGCAGAGAAGATGGAGAGGTCGCGAACAGGGCGACCGTCGCGTCGACGTGTTTAAGCCAGACGAAGATAGAGATGGGAGCGAAACGAAGGGACATAGAAAGGGGGTGGAACACGGGACAGGGCAACGGAGATCGACGCACAGGGGTGGCTCGAGTTGAACCGAAGCGAGTAATCAGGGAGACATTATTTTCCCTTTGAGACCCGCCGTATTTTAATACGAAGGAAAACGTATAATCCGCTTGTACAATTTCGAGCCACTGAATTTGCCTGTCTGTCCGTCTGCCAGCCCTGTCTTCTCTGTTTCTTGCTCTGTTCCTCGAATCGGTCGCGTTCGCGATTGCCGTGTTCTCCTCTGTCTCGTTGCGTTTCGATGGAAATCGAAGGGTGGCGATATCTTTCTATGGTCCCGCTTTCGAATTCCTCCGAGCAATATCCGCGAAACAAAAGGGTGGCGGCCAACGGAACGATTTAAGAATGAACAGTAAAACGATTTCGCGATCCTTAAGAGGATTCCTCTTTCCTCCGGCTGTTTCTCGTTCTTTCGATCGGAGTACGCGCGAGGACCGGTTTGATGTCCGGCGAAATTCGCTAATGACGCAATTATATCGCTTTCGCGGGAACATTGAACCGTCCTAATTCGCCGCTCGCGGAACCGTTAAAGAATTCTGTCTCCGCTACGAATTCTTATTTTACGTCGTCCCATTATACGCTTCGAGCAAAAACCGACAAAATAAAAGACGAATAAAAGAAATGCTTATAATACCGGTGTCAAGTGCGTGTACGCGTATCCATGTGTGTATACGTATTCGCGTTGGTTAGTGTTCGTGCGCCTATAGTGTCCCCTCGTTCTTTCTCTCCCTGGGTTCGCTCATCGTCCAGAGAATAACATTCGCACTTTACGATTATGCCTGCCTACTTTTTTTGTCAAACAGCCTGGCTGCTCGGTGTCAACGACAGATTCACGATCGGCTCTCGACTCGCACACGGCCGCGAGCCTACCGGGGAGCAGCATTCAACGACCGGCGAGTTCCACATAAATCGAGATCCTTGAATTAAATAGGCAAGCTTTTAGCATCCATAGAATCCCGCCGTTTTAATCCTCGAAACCGAGCCTCTCTAGGTAATCCGTGATTATTTGACGAAGCCAGCATTGACTGCTGGTGCCACAACGCGCGCATGTGCACGCTTGGATGAATAAATTATAGTTTATTGTGCTTCCTGATATACGTGATTTATGCGATTGCGCATTCTGATTAAATTTTAGAGCTGCTGGATTTGTTTACAATTTTTGGATTTATGATCTGTTCGAATGTGTATTTCGAGGTAAAAATAGTAATGCGAATATTGGAATGATATACGCTACAAATAGAAAGTTTGGAAATAATAGGAATTTCAAAGTAGGTTCTTGAACGGTCATAGCTACTTGAATTTACTTGAATTTCGTTTGATATAATTCACAATAGCTACGTTTCAGTTTTCCTGCTTAAGGAAACACCGTTTCCATTGTCGTATAACTCATTTTTTAATTGGCGATAAATCATCATTAAACCCACAATTAATTACCAATATCGTATAAATTACCGTGTTATTGAATTAATCCTATTGCGTTTATGATGATTCCAGCAAACGTCTTGCAACGTGAAATTTTGATTTCAAAAGCAAGCGATTAGCAACGCTATTTGGAATGTCATTCCTAACAAATAGTATTCGATTTTCCCTACTTTGCAATAATTATATGTACTACATCTCTCACGACAGTCTTTTTTATACGACATGTTAATGGTCGTCACATAAAGAAACGTTTTCAGAATCTATCGGCAAAAATCAATGAACAAATGAATCCGTTTTAACACAATAGCTATAGAACGTCTGCTGATTGTTAAAGAAAATACGATAAAATGATAAATATTCATAAATTGCAGTAATTTCCTTGCATTTGCCATTTTATTATGACTCTTGTTACGCAATTTGCCTGAAACATAATGCAGATATAATGCCGATTTGCAAAGTATACACGCATTATCAGAAGAGAATTTACAAATCTATTGACAAACACTTATATTTACGTTTTCGCTAGCTATACTGAGCTTGTATTTCTATTGTACAGGGTAGTCCACGCAACTTATAACGAGTTTTTCCTCTTTTCTCAACAGTGTTAGGAAAAAGTGATGAGAAGGACCACGAAGAGTGCAACAAAGTATATATACATTTAACAGTTGCATCATTTGTTTCTGATGGAAAATACTTAAAGTAATAAAATAATATCAAGATATATTTGTACTAATATCCCAAATAATATAATTTGAAGGCTTCTTTATACACTTACAATTTTCAACTGCACTGAAAGAAAGTAGCAGAGTACCCATTTTCACATTTCTACGGCAAATGCAAAAATTTCTCAAGAATATCTCACAAAACATCGCACCAAAAATTACACCCATATCTCACATCGCACTTGCCACGGTGAAACATTGATAAACGAACATCTGTACGCTTCAACGTCACGCATACCAAGGCATATGCACGAATCAACTCTCAATAAGATATTCAACCACAATGGGCTACGAGGAACCAAAGGAATTTCGTGGCGAAGCGCGAACGCGCCGCCAGCGGCGTTTCCCCTGCGTCAAAAGTGTCAAGAAAAATAGAATCATCCAAAAATAACCCTTCGAAACGATATTTTGAACGAAAGATGAAATACGTGGCTACATCGACCAAGTATAATAGCAGAAACCAGCCTCTCTGTTCTTTCTTTCTCTCTCGATTCTCGTATTTTATCCGATATTTTTGAAATACCGTTCGCGACGACCGTACGGTGACCGGATGTCGTAATGACGTACCGACAAAAGCGCGCTCCCTTTCTCTCCCGTTCCTTTCTTCTTCGTCCACGTTTCTTTCTCGATCCTCAATTTTCTCGATGCCGCCGCGCATCGAGAGAGTTCGTCGCTCGCGCTTTATTTACGACTGCATTCCGCGCGCGGATTCCGTTACGGGATCCCCTGATTAGCGATGGGATCAAGTGTATCGCAAGTACCTTCGAATTTTAGTAGGACATTTGAAACATTTCGCGAGTGCTTCGCGAAACAAATACGTAAATAAACAAGCTGTACTTGTAAACAGATTCAAACGGCTGATTAAGTAAAATTCCTAATTGTATTTCTAATAATTCAAGTAGAGTTTTAATTAGAATCGTTATATCATTCAAATATTACATATGGCGATATAACTTGCAAATTTCCATCGGCTCTCAAAATGAAAGTTGAACGCGAAATTCATTGTTCCTAAAGAAGTTGATTTTCAAAGGTTAACTTCGAAATCATCCTATCATTCCTCAAAAAGCCATAAAACAGGGATCAAAGTGTTAAACAGAGGATTACGCACCTGTTCCCCTTTCCCAATGCGAACGCGCCGTAATATTCAAAGAGATCCGCGAATCGAAAAGAATTACGAGCGGCGGGCGCGGTAAAAAATAACCAAAGGCTTTTGTCACAATTTTCACGTCGTCGTCGGATCCCCGACGCCAATTCCTCGCCATTTGCTCCGAATTTAACTCCTCGTCTCTTCAACCTACTCTTTCGTCCATTGCCTGACGCGATTCCTTCTAAAGAAATCGATGGAACGCGGCTCGGGCAACGGGAACCAGTAACCGGTCGCGGAACATCGTTCGATTGTTTGCGCAAAGATAAGATTAAGGGTACGAACTTTTCCCACCGTCGAAAATCGCTAAACCGTTCCACGTTCTCGCGGCGCGTTTTATCGCTAACGATACGCGGTTTATTGACAGGCGAGCGCGAAGGCGAGGATCGCAGCTTATCCGCGCGTTATTTGCTCGCGCTGTCCCATTGGTAGCGTAACGTGTCAATATCTTTACGAATACAACGACGTTCGATTCGAAACGATAGCCCCGTGCAAACTGTTCCTTCGCTATGCGTTACATCACCATTCCTCCACTTCCGGTAGGTGGGGCAGCGTACGATCGAATTGAAAGGATAAACAGTGTAGCTTCTTGTTTCTCTTCGGTAACACATCGTACAATATTCTTCGAAACAAACAAAGTTGAGGCGCTAATAGAGTCACGAGTTTGACGATAGTTTTTCTCGATTTTTGGGAATCGTCGATTACGTGTGTCAGAGATGCGTTCGCGGATTTCTTCATGGCCACGCTATCTGCTTTTAGATAATACTCGTTCTCTGCGTTTCGATCGTGGAAAGGGACGTGCGATTTCAATGGGACTCCTCTTTGGAAATAGTGATGTAATGTTTAGATTCTTCTCTTTTTTTTTTTTTTTTTTTTTTTTTTTGATTCGATATCGATTGTGGAGGGAAATACCGAGGCGCGATGAGTTGTATGTGCGTGTAATTGGATCTTGGAATTTGAAGGTGGTTGTACAATTATCTCGCAGATGTTTGCTTTCATTTTGCGGACACATAATCCACCGGTAAAGTTCGCGGAGATTAGGAGCTCGGGTAAATATTGGAAACTTGTCATGGAATCGAAGGACGTTCGGTCAAATTGTAATGTCGAGTCTTTTTGTGGCAAAAGTTTACTACAGTTTGTACACACGAGGTTTCTTCAAACAGTTATAGATGTCTGAAAGATTCCAATGCCTCTTTAATAATAGTTATTCTTTAATTAATCGTGCAATGAAATCGTTCCTTAAGAGTGATCTAAATTAATTATGTAATACAATTGAAAACAACACAAACGCAATAAAGCGTAACAAAAGACAACAAACATCAAACAAGCTTGGACAAGAGAACAAGAAAGGTGAAGTCAATGAGACACGAATAACACCACTACATATTAAAATAAAGGAAGCATAAATAAATTGGAAAAATCAAAGAAACGTACCAAGAATCGAGTATCGAGAAATTCCATTAAAGTAGAAGAAGGCAGTTTAACATTGAACGAGGGAACAAAATCACATTATTCGCAGCCATGCTTCAGACAGACACGAGTCACCGGTTCGGAGAACGCGTAAATCGTGGCCGTAGCTGAGATAATTCTCCCCTAACGGGCGAATCTTGCGGGCTTCGCGAACAGGCGTAATTCGATTCCCTTTACGCAATTTTGTCGAATCGTGGTTTCGCATTCGCGAAGCTCGCGACGCAACGGGTGTTCCGCGCGAGAGGGCGATCGGTCCGCTAACCAAGACTCGACGCAGACAAACAAGACAACACTGTTGCGATTTCACAGCGTAGACGCTGGGCGATTCAGCAAATCTATATTTTCTACGACAATACGCGTTTTATCATTAGTAATATGATTCATGACGATGTCGCGTCGCGTCTAGAACTGATTATCTATTAAACGCGCTAGCAAATGATAATAAACATTTGTTGAGTATTTGCGCCACGCATACGTAGTTGGAGAAAGCGAAAGTGATCACAGACATTCGCCGCTGATTCAACTAATACAAAAATTGATCGAACGTGTACGAAATCAATGAACAATAAATTTTCTTTGGTATATCAATATTACTCTAAACGTTCCCAAACGCCCACGATCCTTCGCAATTTTTTCTATTCGTTTACACATCGCGTCTTCACCGAAGCAAATTTATATTAGCGAACATTCGCGAATATTTCGCACGACTAATAAATGGAGCTCAGACGTGAGATCGATTTTAGATCGACGAAAATCCACTCGATTCGAGCCAGGCTCGAAATCTTTCTGGAATCAGAGACCGAGATCGGCTAACTTCGTACGATCTCGAAGCGCTTGTAAATTGATCGCGGCTCGCGTCCCGACTGAAAGCGATCTGCTCGTTAAGTACCGCAGCAGCCTCCTCGGAGAGACGAGGCTGGAAAGCAATCCGGCGTGGATCGAGATCGAGATCGAGAAAATAACGATAAAACGTGACGCGGTCGCAATTAATGGCGGAAAAGGTATCCGAGAGCTACGGCCGCGATCCAGAGCCCTCTTCGCCGCGATCGACGACGTCTCCACTGAACGTTTGCGACACGATGCAACACGCTCAGACATCGATTCGAGCGATCGAACGGACTACGTACCCGATGAGATCCATACGGACGATGCGTTCGCCGATCGGCGAAAGGTGCGCAGCAAGCGTTCTCTTTAACTTCTATGCGTCTTCTTTGGTGTACACATAGAATACGCAAACACGAATGCACTCGTACACGCGTATGGTATGTATCGTCACGTGAATGCGTGTTTCTTGTTTATAAAGTACACGTAAAACACAAGACCTTGAAACGGATAAAGACTGCGTTCATTAATACGTATATTGTTGCAATTGTAACTACGATGATAACAGAAAGATAGCGAGTGATTTTTCGCCGTAATCGACGAATCAGGTCCACTTTTCGCGGTGTCACCCCGTATATCGCATGGGAAAATAAATCTTGTGGACACTCACCGGGAGGGAGACTGGACACTGGACGCTGTCACCGGACACGGGTTGCAGCGACTGCAACAGATCGCGTGCGTGAAAGAGAGGACGGCTATCAATGGCTGCATTATACAATACCAGTGAACTGGTGTACACGGAATATGGTGTGCGTGCGCGTGCGTGTGAGAGCGCAGTACGCTGCGCGCGTACGCGACGACGCGCGAGTATGTAAACGTAGACGCGCGAACCGGGCCCACCGAACCAACCGAACCAACCACCGAACGAAACAAACGAAAGGAGCGAACCAAGTACTGTCAGGTATTCCCGCGAAGAGGATCTGTCTCGTGCGTAGAAGCCGTGTACGCCGTACTGTCCCATACACTTGGGAGTACAGCGAGCGCGCCAACGAAAACGTCGAGACGACGAAACGAGACGAGAGGTGCATGCCTGTGCTCCACCCTGTTTCTTGGGTTTACTTTTCGTCGAGCATTTTGCCGATTAGATATCGACTCTTTTGCAAACACACCGCGCTGCACTGTGGGATTATTCTAAAAGTAGGATTTCCTATAAGCGTTAAACGTACATACATACGCATCTACATATATAGACACTTTCAGTTGGACACAGTGTCACGCACAAAAATGACATATCGCTACAACATGTTTGTATAGTAGAACTTTATTTATAAGAATCTCTAGAGAGAGTTTAAAATAATTTCTATAATTATCGGAGTTTGTATAATAGGAGAATATAATAGGATTCGCTCATATAATAGAAGCTCGCGTTCAGATAAGTAGTTTCAAACGGTAGCAGCTAAGTAAGGTTTCGTTCCGGCAAATAAAATTCATACAAACGAAATTGTACCGTGCTGCGATGTATCAAAGAAACACATTTCTAAACGATCTTCGACTGTCACGTTCGCGTCAATACGTATTCTACGTTTATAGAAAATCTCACTCGAACGTCTCCTCGTTCCTTGTCGTCATCTTCAGCGGTCTCCTTTCATTCTTCGTATTATCTCTTTTTAACCGACTTTACAGCGATCTTTGTCGCTCAGGTTGCTCGTGGTACTCGCGAGAGAATTCTTTCTGTATCTATCCCGCTCTCTTTCATTTCCACCTGATTCCACTGGTCGTTCTCCGTCTACGTTTTTACCTGTCCTTCTGTCCCCTTGTCTCGATCCCTGTCCTCTCCCTCCTCCCGGCGTCGTTCCGCCGCTCGACCGGACTGACCTGTTCACGTGTGCACCACAGCCGCAATAACTATATCCAGCCGCGCTTTTTTGTCAGCCCGTTCTTACGTACGCTCGGAAATGAATTGAGTTATTGTAAAATCGTGTCCGGCCGGCTGTAATTGTCCGCGCGTGCCCCGCCATGTTCGTACGCGGCCGCAAGCGACCTCGTCCATTTTTCACAGCGGTTCACCTTTTGCCAGTGTAGACATAGAACGAGCATATCAAGTGGAAAAATCTCCACACACAGTTCGCCATCCGAACTTCCGCTTAAAATGCATTTGTAATATGAATCGTTACGAATAGGATCGAGCTAGATCAAACGCGCGATGCCGTTTCGCGTTGTCGCGGAAACGCGACCTCGACTCGAGAAACAGTACAAGCATAAGATAAAAATTGGAAATAAAAATGTGTAAAATCTCGATTTGTCAGAAGGGTCGGTGCTATCCGCTCGAATATTTAATTATCGATCTTGTAAAAGAACGAATGATTTAACGGAGGATTCTTTGGTGGATAGCTCCGATCGAAGGGAATTTTTCCTCTCTAATTTCCAAAGAATCCTGATTCATTCGGTTTATCGCGATACGACGGCATTTACACGGATCGAGGGACGCGTTCGCGCCTTTTCAAGGTGAATAGAGAGCTCGGCGCCTCGACGCAGGCTCATCCTGAATGAACAAGCGCAATAAGCAGGTGCTGGTGCTCGACTCACCGGCTTCGAATCTCCTTCCAGCTGATCGGCTTTATGGCCGTGACGACCCCATCCACCGTCGAACAATTACGGCGAACATCAGGAAGCACACCGTTCTGCGGGCAGAATAAAATCGTTTTATTAGTAATCCGTGATAGACGGTTTAACGTTATGGTTGGACGGAACGATTCGTGAATTTGTAAAGAAGAATCTAGGTGTGTACCTGTACAATGTGTTTCTATACGCGTTGTTGAATGTCTTGAACACGAAGAACAAGCTATGAAAAGAAAGTTTGTCACATTATGTTACGGAAAGAAATATAATTCACGCATTAAATAGCGTTTAAACACAGAAATAATTTAGTAGATTCCAAAATTTTATTTCAGTTTGCTTTGTCGTTTATTCATTCTCTCCTATTTTTAATCATTTTACGAATATAGTTTGTTTCAGTGAGTCACCGTGTATAATATCAAGTAATAGATACGAAGGTTTATCGTTCGAAACTGATTGTTATAATTGTTGCAAAATTAAGATGTTTTGCGTAGACTGTAGACTATATATACACCTTCTTGCTATGATATCTTGAAAGCTGATAAGGGTTATCAAAGCGAGTACATATTTTGCCGTGGATCAGGCATGTTTGAGTAGAAACGGGATTTAGCTTGGCGTAAATCGTAGTACGCTCATTCATAGTTGTTTTTAATCATGTATCGTTACGTAAAGAAGTATTAACGCCATATTAGTATAGGTAGTTTTATAAATAGATTAAGATCATAACCATCCCTTTCACTTTCATAAATAATTATTTAGAAAAAAATTTGTCGTCTCTCTTACTTCGTACGATACGACGAAAATTGTAAGGAAACATCCATCAAATTTCTATAACGCATCAACATCATTAACACTTTTACTACATCAAACGTATCTCACACTTAACCGCTCTAAAAAGTTCGAATCCAAAAGAATCCACTCCCTACAAACTTATTTGGTAAAAAACGAAAGACACAAAGCTCGCCAAACGTTTCACAAATTAAAGGTTCCAAGCCTCGCCATCGTCTCCAATAAAAAGAAAAGAAACCGTTACTAACGTGTCCCTGTAGGACTCCATTATCCAACCTTCCGATAATTGATAACGCAGCGACACAGCGGCGAACGCGTAGGATTTGCATGGAGGTCGGTGGAGTCTTGGCCCGCGGTCGCGACCGACAGATACGAAGGATCCTGTGCGAAGACAAAGGACGATGATTCAGAGGTAGTAGGAGAGAAGTACCTGGTAGATGACACGAGATTCCACCGAAGGTGGGCACTACGTCACTGTCTTTTTCTTCTGCTCATCCTGTGCTGGTCTGGAGCGCGCGCGCGACCAACTATCGGACGCCGCGAGGTGGTTTTCGACTCGAAATCTCGGCATTCCTCCCGCCGCGAGGAATCCAACGATGTTAAATGAACCGTCCCGAGGAAATATAATGTCCGCTAAACATTCTTCTCCGTTTCCGTAATTTACGGCCGACCGAAATCTCCCGAATCGCTCGACGAGACTGATCGCCCCGACGAAAGTGCCCGCTGACGAGAATGGGAACTCGATGCCCCGACAGCAGGTGCTTCTCTCTAACTTGTGTCACACTGCCGGGGGATTCCTTCTTTTCTTCCCTCTTTTGTTAAGAAACGAACTAGGCGGGATGAAACGGATGGTAATGGGTGAATGCTGATTCTTTGTCGAGATGCGGACGAGGTTGTTTTTTGGGGAGAGACTTTTTGAAAAAACAGCCGAAGGAGATGCAGAAAGTATTCGTATACGCTGTTCATTTCTTTTGGTATTTAGATACACTGGTTAGAGAGAGAGAGAGAGAGAGAGAGAGAGACAAGGCTACTTCTGATAGTGTAAATATATCTACTCCCTCTATAATCTGACTATCCGCAATCGCTATAAGAAAGAGATTTAATTGTATTTAATTGTATGTTAAGAAAATGTTTGTTTCAAGTTTTAGTCAAGTCTAGCAGGTAGTAGGACAAGAAAGAGATATCGAATACAGAATGCTGATTGATTTCATTAATTTCTATGAGTGAATTTGAAACAGTACTTCGTGAGTAAAATTTAATTGAAACAATCGGCCAAGAAATTCGTTCATCACTGAAACGCTCCATATCTTGCAAGATTCACCGTACATCGAATTTCACGGAAACTTTCCAATGAAATACGAGGCGCATTAACCACGTCCCGACTACGACGTTTCTAACTGAACGTTCCCATGTTTCCGTGCGACCACTACGACGATCTGGCAGTGGTGATTCGCTCTATTAAAAGAGCGACCGATCAATTCGCAGTCGAGGCGACCGGGGTACCTGTGGCACGTGGGCGTTCCTGGCTAGCAGGGAGCCGTAAAGTCGTTAAGTAGCCACTTCGGACTTGGAAATAAGGAGATGATGGATCATTAGCCTTGGGGATCCTTCTGTAACTTCTGCCTAGTCAGCGAGCACCGCATACCTGCGATTTGTAGAAAAACAAACAGCCCAAGTGGCGGAGCATTGGTCTCGCGTTAAAAGGCCTGTTTTACTATCGAAAATGCTTGTACGTTTTGCACGATACATAGTTTGTAACGTATAATCGTCTATTAAATTTGAGCTTGTTCCGTCAAATAAATTCCAGTGTTCATATCTTTTAAGCTACAACAGTACAACGCTCTATATCTTAGGATACAAATATGAATGATATGCATATGTATGTAGTCGATTTATACTCGTTATTTAAGATACCTGTCACTTTAATTTAAATCTAACGTTAGATTTAAATTAGATTAAATATTACCACGAATTACGTATATTTATTAATACACTACATTTCCCTCTCTTATGTTTAACTCCAACTCGCCAGTATTTCAGCTCACGATTGAGATATCCGATTAAAGCGCGTCGATGCAACACAACCTGCAACAGGAACATCGGATCGGACCGCGGACAATTCTCGTTGCATCTTCGGAATGCAGTCAGTACAACTACGTTAATAGGGCAGTCGATATATCGATGATCATAGAAGCGCGACACCTGGCGGCAGTAAGAGGCGGTCATAAAGGCGCTAAATGGCCACTTTCGACCAGCGAAGAAAGTGATGTTGGAACATTAGCTCCGTTCGAGGTAACAGAGAAAGGGGGATAAGGTTCGCGAGCGAGCCGTATACCGCGGCCGAACAGAAAAATACGTAAACTCGGCTTGTGTTACGCGCAAATCGTCGGACATGGGAGTCGGTGGCGCTGGGCCGCCGACAGAAGCT
This sequence comes from Bombus pyrosoma, assembly GCF_014825855.1. Lineage (NCBI taxonomy): Eukaryota > Metazoa > Arthropoda > Insecta > Hymenoptera > Apidae > Bombus > Bombus pyrosoma. Next base: position 12,183,204 of record NC_057775.1, on the reverse strand, counting down.
CACGGCGGTAATGGTAGTTGGAGGCACGATTGCGAATGCACCGACGATAATGCACCGCCTTCTCGTTTCTTCTTCTCCCCGTATTGCTCGAGAACCGTACGGCGAATCTTATTTCCTGATAAATGTAACGTTCGCGCCATTACCAGCAGGAAGAATCATATTTTCTGAGCATATTTCACGGAGGCCGCGGCTTTTTTGGTGTACAGCAATCGCGCGTTTATTGGCCGTCCAGCGCGGTGCAACAAGAAGAAAGTTGTAATTCCCGGATAACGCCTAGCGTAATGGCGCATCAAAATCAGACGGCTACCTCTTTCTTTCTCTTCTTTTCATCATCCACACCACGCGAAAGGAACGCTCTTTGCCATTTAGGTCTTCCAGAAACACCGGGTCGTCTCGAGTTTTCGCTATTGCATTAATATGCTAATAACGCGTGGGTGTTCATAAGAAATAAGGAAGCGTGCGACCAGCAACCTACCCAGCCATTTTTGGATCTGGTCAAACGTAATAGACCGGTGTTTCGCTTGTTTCTTCTCGATGGAGTCTCAGGAAATTTCTAACCTCGTGACTCGCCAACATTTTTTCTCCTCCCTTGTTTTCTCTTTGCTTTTCGTCAGCAACAGACGTTATCGGTCGAAACGGTCGTTACCGGTGTCCAGATGGCCGGGATAACGCAACCGCGAACGTTTAGACAAAGCGCCATTATTTACGGGCAAACAGATTGGCTCGCTAACCCAGGAATTTAGGTGTGCTCCGATTTCTAGACCGCGCGAAGAACACACGCAGCAATTTATAGCATCATTGTTACTCCTATTGTAGTTCCTGAGCGTGGGCGAAACGCGCCGGTGACATTACACTTCGCGAAATCTTGCTATGAACAGTACCTTGCCGCGAACAGTACCCTCTAGTGGGACCATATGCATCACAGGTTGATGTCCCAGAAACAGCCTTGTTTCCAGTTTGAAACATTCGACGAAGTCTTGTAACAAAGTTCCTCTAGTTGGCCTATCGTTCAGAATTTCATTGGATAAATTAAGAATGTTCGAGAGAGTCGATACGAAATATATGGATCGTATAGAATCGGATGTATCGTTTGTTCGAAAGAAATAGAAATGTGTCGACGTGAAAGGACATTGTGTAGCTGTATATTGGAGAATAAATTTCAATCTAAAAGCAGGATGTTGGAAACACAATAAGTTCCTTGGCGCTCCTAGATAACACGGTAATAAAATTGTTGCGACTGTTGTACACAATGCAGATGTTTCATAGTGGAATCAGGGACGTGCATTCCCATTACTTGTACTACTTTTCCACGTAACCCTTCCATTTCTTTTCACCATAAATCTATCATAAAAGCAAATCGTCCTCGTCAATATCAAGAACCTCTTACTTCCAATAAGGTTCCACGAAACAAAAGCTCCGAATCCTCTTCATAAACTCGATCAAACCATCGAGTCTCGAAAACGACCGTCCGAACAAACGACCACGAGAGGAGCGATCCATGCAGTTGGTCCGCAGAACGAGCGGCACGCTGAGTGGCGCGACGGTGGTAACGGCGGCAGCAGACGAACAGCTGATTAAAGAATGTATTTGCTCGGGCTGAGAAAAGGAGTAGCGGTTCGAAGATTCAGGAACAATCGGTCGAGAGGAAGCGAATCGGGACCGGAGCGAGGCAGGCGATCGGTCAGGTAGGAGTCCGGTAGGCGAGCTGTTTGCCGGTTGGAAGGCGAGTCCGAGCCGCTGGAAGGATGCTGGAGAGGCCGAGTGGTGGCGGCACGGCCGGTGTGGTCAGGTGGTTCGCAAGGACGCGGCAGGCCGTTCACCCGTTCACCCGTTCCACTCCCCTTCCCCTCCTTCCACTGATCCTGCTTCCCTCTGTCCTCTCTTTTTCTCGTCGGATCTCTCTTCCTCGCGTCCGAATCACGCGGCCCTCTTACCTCTTCCAGGCGACTTCGTTCGTCTCTCACAACCTCTTGTGACTCTCTCCTGCTGGCTCTCCCTGGCTACCCCTTCCCTCCCCTTCACCTGTTTCTTCCACGCTTTCTCTCTCCTTCCGTTCTCCGTGTAGTGTTTCCCTCTTTGTTCATCCACATCCACAGTGTTTCATTGGGCGGCTGTCTCCCTGTCTTCTAGATCCGAGCACGGCACCAGCACCGACTTAACTAAGTAAGTTACACCGGTATTTGTACTTACTTTGCCTCGAATCGACGCGCTGCACTCGTGCTCGTGTTAACACGATAATTGGCCTGTTACGCCGCGCGGAAAAAGCGCGCGCGCATCTTTTTTCTGTCGATAACGCCTATGTCTCGGTCGTGGGACCGTAGAGTTTGGGTAGTCTCTTCTTAGATGAGATACTTGCGACTTGCAAGCGCGTTTACAGGTTCTACCATGGAAAAGGGGAAGAGAATTGGAGCTTTGGGAATCAAGCGATCGATGGCCATTGAGATTTGAAAGCAAACAAATATCGTTCCACAGTATTAAATCTAAGTATTACATAAATAAATCCCACGAATAAATCCCAATAAAATAAAAATCCCGTTGGAAGTATCACTAACTCCGTCACACAACAAACCAGACACGATGCAAATTATCGAGGCACCTTCTCATTGCCACGTCTAAATCCATCCCTACCCTACAAACAGCGAGTAACACAACTAACATTCTACGAAAGTGGATCAAAATCAAAGGGGGACACCGAAGAACCTTCCCCCATCAAGGAATCATGAACTGTTCGGTGTGATGAAACATTTCCTCTAGACAGTGATTGCTTTACGTGTCGCTAATAAATACCATCTGTTTATGTGTCTCCCGACTGAATTCAGATATTTGCTATCAGAACTGGTTTCACATGGCAATTTCAGTCGGATCGTAAACGTCAGAAACGTTAACCGAAATCCACATCAATCGTCGAATAGGTGAACGATAACGATCCGCCAGACTTTTCGCACGATCTACGACTATTCGTTTGCATTAACGCTTCCTCAGCCTTCCCGCTGGCCTCTCAGCAATATATCGCGACTGGACGATCACCGTAATTCGCAGGCAATCCTTGCACGGGTCATATTTCAGGCCTCGGCAAAAGGCCGAGCGCGATGCCTTTTTTTCAGCGTTACGGTCCCTGATGAATATTATCCAAGCTACGGTACTCGTCCGACTAACCGTTTCTACGGTGGGGATTAGTGCCCATGATTCGGATGATTAGTTTATTGTCAATGATCGTGTACGTTGGAACTATCGAACGATCGATCGGTATTATTAGCGTTGGTGTTATTATTATATGTACCGTTAGGTATCGAATGTTGCTTTAGAGAGTTCACGCGTGAAACTGAGAAAGTGTTTCATTTAATAAAAATTATGAAATACAAAGTATGTATTTTATAATGAGAGAATCAAGGTATATCAAGGAAGAGAAATGATGTTAAATATAAAACGGTTAATATTTCGAAAGATCTTAGAATAGGTCTTTTTAGAAAAGTTGTATCCGCATGATTGATAATTTGAGAATCGAAATACTTGTACCTTTATTATAGCGTCTCATTGATTGGTGGTTTCTTTCGAGTACGTTTAGATGTATGGTATTTTTTATTCAGCATTATTCATCGAATCGTGTAGAAAATTTTTCTTCGTCGATTATGAAAGAGTTTGTACATAAATAGAAAGGAATTCCAGTCAGCGATAGAAACAGACAGACATTTCGACATAACACTTGGAAAATCCGTGTAAGATTCATGTTCACCGCCAACAAAAGAACGATCTTCATATGTTTCTCGTGACCACGTCAAAAGTTAGTTCTATACTACATCTATGTTGTATTCACTGCCCTTTAGTTATCAAATGCCACTATTTGTTAATAACATATGATTTGCACAAATCCTATAATAAAATCATTATCGAGCAAAAGTAATGAGCGTCCCTTGTAAAAGGTAATGACAGTCCTTGAATTTATCAATACACCATCTTTTCAGAAATATTTCCCACCGTTATTAATTTTTTCAGATCTCCAATGTGAACATCCTTTTCATTAATAGGTCTTTATGGTACTGAGCTGTAGAACTTTTACATACTATCGACCAATGATTCAAAGAAAAGCAAAGTACTCAAAAAACCATCGTCTCCTATGTACGTCCAGAAATGGTTTGTTAATCGCAAATACATAGTACCATTTAAAGAAGTAAAATAATTCACCTTAAGATCTTGAAGACACCTCCCACTTCAGAAAGATGTACGTTCAGTATTTTCCACATAAACGAATAGTGCAACAGATAGTTACATAGGTAGATTATCGTGGATCATCGTCATCATAATTCTTCCATGAAACTTAAATGCGCGTAAACGGAGACGCAAACTCATCTTCGTCATCGTAAAGAACCACATCGGCGTTTCATCTTCTCAAATACAAAGCAGCAAATGCAAACATCAAGTAGCTATCGTTGGATCCCATCGTTCGGTGTCACGAAATCCAGCTTTCCAATTAGAAAGCGTTTTTCGTGGCGTTTCACGCGGGTATACACGGGTTCGTTGTGAACGAGCTAAGCCGGATACCGATCAAATTCCACGGTACAGTGAAATTCATCGTCGCTGAATGACGTCACGAGTGAAGTAACAGGAGGCCGGTTGTCCGCGTGAACGACCCCTCGTCTCCAAGCGGTGGCACCCGTCCACGAGAGGTGGAAAGAATCAGAGAAGGGGGACAGCCCTCCCGCGGGGAACTAATAACCGGGTTTCACGAGGCGTGTCCGGGTGCACGCGCGTCCGCGCGAAGAAAGCCGCGCGGGCCGGATTCCACGCGCCGAAAACGACGCTGTCCTCCGCACTACGCTGTTCAACTTCTGCGGGGCGCACGTCGAAGCAGGTAGCCGATAAACAGACGGCTGTTCCAACCGACTGTTATTAGCTTCTTTTCTCGGGGTAATGCGTGCCCTGTCAGTGGCAGTGAAGAGAGTAAGGAGAGCAGGACGAACGCGACCTCTTTGTCAGCTGGCAACAATAACCACGTTGACTTTTCTCTTCCCTGTCCTTCGTTTCTTCGCCGTTCGCCCTTAATAGCCAAGCCAAACCTTCGTAATGTAGCATCCTTGTCCTTCGACCGAGTTATTCCACGATTCTCGGTTCGTGACAAGGATAGGCGACGTTGTGGCGCAAAGGGGTGGCCCAGGCGACGCTCCAAGTCGATTGAACAGAAATTGAATGATTGGGAGCGCGCGCCTCGAGGGCGCTTGATTGTTCATTCAAACAACAATCGTAATTGCGTTACAGGTCGGCTTGAGAGGGGAAAGGAGTAAGTGGAAGGGACCGGAACGAATGACTGGCATCGTGGGCGATGGGAACTGGCAGAGTCGAGTCGCGGCTTCCGTGCACGTTGGGGGTTGCTCGGACGAGTGGTCTACGCCAAGCACTCGGCCGCTCCTCGATGCCACTACTCGAGCGGTGCTACGCTAACGTTATTAGTGCCACGAGCGTCCTCGATCGAGCACGCTCTCGCCTTTCGAGCGAGCCGTGCTTATCGCGTGCCGCTATTTCCCGGCCGAATATGTTCGTATCGAGGCTTTGTTCGCGACTCCAAGAATAGGTCCAACCGAGTCGATTGATTTCTCACAGTACGACTCCGCTACAGGCTCTTGCTAGGGAGTCTACTGTTTTTGCTTGTTGCTTGGATGAGAGGTGATTTTCGCGTTGATAGCAGAGTTTTTGTTGTAGATTTGTATGGTTGCTGCATTGTGTTGAATTATGTACTCGAAATGTTCGTTGTGAAATTTAGAAGAATTTCCTGATCTCTTCATGGGTGAAAGCTAACCACTGAAATATATGTGTATAATAATCCGTTATTTTGTGAGTTGGAATCAAAAAGTTCGAATTAAAGGCATTAGCATTCTATCAAATAACGTTTACTGGAATAACCTTAGGCGATTATCCGGTAACTTCGTGATTCGTGTTTTGAAAATCTTTTTATTCTCTGCAAATCCCTGTAGGCTATTCAATTTGTCACCATTAAAACTCTTTTGCGAAGATCGAGCTAAATTATAGCTCGACGATGTTGTATCCTGTGAATAGGTATAATTTAAACTATCACAAAAAGAAGATTGGATAAAACAAAGTTTCCAAATAGAGCTATCTATCGTTCGATCTTCCACTTAGTGGACGACTACCGTGACCAGTTAATCGAGTCACAGAATCGATTCTTCCTGCGCGAATCAAACATTTGTCACCATCTCCTCTTAAAATACCGTGTATCGAAAAAGAAATCGACGTTCGCCGATACATAATCAATTCGAGGAACCAAGACCATCTACGAGTTGTGCTCAAATATTTATCGGTAAGGTGGTAAAGTCTCGCGTCGAACAAAGATTCACACGTCGAATCGGCAGTGTCGAAAATCCCGTGACGTCCCCCGCGAATTAGCTATCACGAGGTCGTTTGCTAGAACACTTGTGACGCCGTAAATAGGTATGCTCAATTTGCAAGTTGCGGCTCCGTGTCTCGGCGAAACCGCGAGAGATCGTCGTGCTCGTCACGCATACACACACAGGACCCGGCATAAAAAGTTCTTCTCCTCTGTTCGTCTCCTTTTCTTGCAAGAGGGGAGTAGAGGTGGCCAGTCACCGAGGAGCAAACTAACGATTTGCTTAGTTAATATTTGCTCAGCTATATGTTTTTTCGAGTCGCTTCCTAAATCGAGGTTGACGCATTGTTACCGTCTTCGTTGTGATTAACATAATAATGCAAACACAATGACACGGCGAACTCGACGAGGCCGGGCTCTATTTGAGCAGGTGAAAATTCTCTCGCTCTAGTGTACTACGACGGGTTGCGTAGGTGAGGACGCGGGCGGGTTACGCGCGCCGGTGTGTCATCGCGAGAACGCGTGACAATTGTTTTCTGATTCAATTAGATAGGATTCGCGAATTTTCGGTGCCTTTCAGGCGTAGTCCAGCCCGCATCCTCGTACTCTTTCTTTCCACTTCGCGACCGCTATTTTTATAGGTTAAAGAACGTTTGCCTAACTCGTCGCGCCGATTCTTTTACAGAGAATATACGTACGTAAAGAGGACATTGTCAGAGATGGAGTTTGAGATTTTTGTCTCTTGCGTAATGTTACAGGTGCGTAAAGATATATTTTTCGATGCCAAGGGCAATTCTGGTATACGAAAAATAGATACACGCGTATGCGCTATTTGAATAATAATAATTTTTGTTAGTACATCAAACACTTTGTAGATCGATTACTGCCTCCTTTTATTTCAAATCGCCGATAACAGCCTCACTTTCATCAGCGGCGTACTATTACCCCAGTAAGTCTTCAACCCCATTCGCGGCGCATAAATACATCAGCCGAGATACCGATGAAAGGGCTCGAACAGGGCGAGGAAGACAATCAGTCGCATCGAAGAGCCGCTTAAAGAACACTTTTTACCTCCCATTGAGCTCGTTCGTTTACGGAAGCGAACGTATACCGGAGATTTCTCATTTCCAGGTAATTAATTTACAATGAACCGGACGAAGGGGGAGCTAGCCCTTGTTCAGAGGGTTCCTCGTAGTCTTCAGATGCTTTCAACGAAACCAAACAACTAACCGGTCTTCGATTATAATTAACTCTCGTCGATAAGGCCAGAGAGATGTTCGATCTTTGCTCATCGATAGAGGGGTACGGCCATTATTACGTTCCAACGCTCTCGAAGTCTGCTCTGCCTGGAGTTTTAACCGTTAGGTGACCATTGTGATGTGAAGTAGCCTTGAAACTGGGATTGAGAGAGACGTCCAGCTATGCACGTCACATAAACTCGCCTGCGTCGTACTTCTTCGAAGTTTATGCCGGTGATCGACCACCTTCTTTGACTACTTACGCTGTTACGCAAAAGAGGCACGGGCAACCGAGGCGAGAAAGATGACACGTCAGAAAATATTTCGAATCATTGTCGTAATCAGAGGAAGAACGAATCGCCTCGTCGGCAGGAGAGCGGCCGTCCGATGAAAGTCACGTCTATTGTAAGAAGCGAACTTCTTTCGAATTGGGTAGTCAGGTCTTGTAAAAATTCCTTCGACTGTGCGGTATATGTGCAGAAGCGTAAACGCGTTGTTTTCGCATGAAATTACAAAACTCGTTTTAGAAAGGGAATAATAAATTTTATTTCAAGATACATTCGAAATTAATCAGCTCGTAAAATATCAAAGCCTGACACTTGAAAGTATCGATTTCTCGATATCTAGTACTTAAAATTTCTATCTGCGTAATAAAAAATAATTCACCTACATTTATAGTATTAAGTCAAAACATCACAGATATTACAAAATACAATTATGTTTATCCGCCGTAATTAATTACCCCGAATACCAGAAATCTCAAACTCCCTAAAATATCAAATTCTAAAGGACAACTCTCACGGAAACTCCAACAAGAAGCGCATAATCGTACTCGTCGTCGAACATCAAAGAAAAGAGACACAAACTCCGCGTTAGAAGTCGATTAAGTGCCTGGACGAATCCGTTAGGGACGATCGTTTGTTCATCGATGGACGATCGGACGAAAGAGGAGACGCAATCACGGCGAGCACAAAAACAGACGTCGAACAGACGCCTATCCTGGGAATAGGATACTTGATCGTAAAAAATAATTGAAAGTAGACTATGCGGAGAAGAGGCGACGGAGAAAAAGCAACACGGTCCGGATGCAGGCCGGAAAATGACAATCACTATAGCGCGCGAAACCGTTTCCTCTGTCTGACGTCAAACTCGATCGAGAGCTTCGTGTTTCGTTGCAGTCCTCGTGTCAGGGTGGATAGAAGGGGGTTGGTCGTGTTAAGGGGGAAACAGGATGGAAGCCTCCGGCGTGCTCGCCCTTCACCAATTTAGTAGCCGATCTTCTCCTCTCGACCGACACTCTGAAATTCCATCGACCTTCCAACGTGTATAAGTCGAGGGTGACTAGCTTCCCTCTCCCTCCACGGCCACCTCGATCCCTTCTTCCTGCACGAGACCGTGCCGTAACGTCGACTCGTTCGTCACTCCGTAATCGTTCTGTCGACTGGGGCTCGTTGACAGGTGTCCACCAAGGACACCTCGTTTAGCTCGAGAGAATCGATGATCGTCTGCGGCTGACGTAACCCGTGCTATCGCGATGATTCGATGCTTTTCTCTTTCAGCTCCTTCCTTTCTTCTTTTTCTAGTTTCTTTCTTCTTTTTCTTTTTCTTCTTTTATCTTTTTTTTCTTTTTAGTGGACGACGATCTGGATCGATCGAACTCAACTACACGTTTACTTGGACGTTCGAATACCAAACGCGTGGAAATGAGAACGATCCCTATTGATAATCAATCCCGTGTATCATGACCAAACGAAGCACGGTTCTCACTTTTTGTTCCTTCTTGTTTCTTTCGTTGCTCGGTGATCCAGATCAATCAAGCACACGTTCGAATACCGAACGCGTGGAAGCGACCCCTGTCGATAATCAATCCTGTGTATCACGCGCGAACGTTGCGCGACCGATTCTCGTTAATCTTTACCTTGATACGATCAACAGGGTGGCCCGTAATCTCTCTTCTATCGGCAATAGAACAGACAACTCTAATTACTCGTTAATTTCTTTCTAGCCAGCGTAGGCTCGATCGTTCTACAGCTCCTGCACGAGCTTTCGTCTTCATCGTTCTGTGAAACCAGGTCGCGTACTCGCGCGTGTATAACTTTTTACCACGAGACCGCGATCGTTTTCCACTCGCCTTAACGATCCGGTTTAATACTGTTATTAAGTATTTCATTAGGGTTCTGCTACAAAGTAATAAAGAAATTTATTCCTCGACGCGTAAGTACACCGAGGTTGCTCGTGTCCGCGCGTGGAGACGCCGGCTCGTAAAACTTGATGAGGGTTGCTCCGCCGCGGGGACCAACCAAGTGCACGCTTTTTGTTTGTTCCGCGTTCGTTTCACACTACCGAAGAGATCACTACTCTCGATGGGCTTCCCTTGGCCTTGCCAGCCACCGAGAAATTGCTGAGAATACCTGTCGTCTTACGAGGTTTGTACCGACTTTGATTCCAAAGTGGTTCCGTTCACACGCGTAAGGTCAGCGGTCAGACAAGACGAGACTGGGTTGGATCTGTCGATGATTAGTCTATTCTCGATTTGAAGAAAATTGTGGATTCTAAGGTAGATAGGAAATTTAAAGGAACGCGATTTATGCTCGATCGAGCTGGCAATTAAGGTAATCGTTGGCGTAATGTGTAATTTCACAGTTAAGCGTTGCTGATTGCACAGGAAGGCATATCACGTAAAGGGAAGTAGTACATCACATTTTACAACTGCGAAGTCGGATAAAGTTTTTAGATTTTATATTTTCGGATCGAACTTGAATGGAAACAAGAGCAGGAAAAGTTCTTCCTGCGAGGATGCGCATGATTTAAGTTGCCTGACTTAATCTTAATTATGGTGCGCGGGAATCGAATATTATAAAATGATTTTATAATTATGACATGCGGTGTATACGAGAAATAAACGATGTTTGCTCACTGATATCTGCTCTACCCATCGCATCTCTTAACTTGTAGCTTTTAGAGGTAGCGGATTTTAACGACGAATAGTGTACAGAAGATTTTGTAAAATTTCATTTCAAACATCATCCATGTAGTGCCGTGAAATATTACCGTCTCGAGTTAAAAAATCGCTATCTTGCAAAAGAAAATTGCAAACTGATCGTATCGTATCCCGTTCTTCGATCGTGGATACGGAGAAAATTTTGTCAGACGTTTTAACATCTTGTTACCGAAAGCTGTAATCATCGAAGAACGCGAATTGAATTGTTGCGTGTGAACTGTTTACTTATCTTGCAATCGTAAACTACAAAAAACGAAGGATAATAAAAATTACATAAGCTATAATCTCGTGACCACTTCTCATTAAATATTCCCAGTCTCACTTGGTTCGAATTTATTCCAAGACAAATTACAGGGAGTATTAAAAAAGACCTTTCACGGCATTGCGATTTACTAATGGATTCATTAGTCGATGATTATCGTTGCTTGATTATAGCTTTCCAAGGCTCCGATGACTTTTAATAGATAACCGTACTATCGCGCGACGTCTCTAGAAAATAAACGAAAGTGGTATTTAAGCGAGCCGTTAAAATCCACGAAAAATCATTTTCGATTCGAATTATCGTAATCATAAAACTAGATAATTCTTAAACTTCTATCATCTTCGTTTACGTTTTCTATTAAAAGAATCTCAAGTTTCCGAACTTTGTTCAAAGGGAGAGAAACGGCTTCAACGCCAAAGTGGCATTTTCTTCGCCCATATAGGAACGAATCTTAAGGAAATCGAGCAAATTACGTCCCCTTTGCACGAACCACCCTTCAATATCCTCGACTTCCTCCAGAAAAGCACGGTAGAAAGCACGGTTGAAGAAACAATCAGAGGCCGACAGCGAGCGAAGAAAGATGAAAACGTCAATTGTGAAACCGTTCTGACCAATATTCCAGCAGCGTTACACGGTCGCGCGGCTAGGAATGAAGATTAATTCAGCCAGCGTGCGGATTATTCCGCTTTCATTCCGGGCCCATTGTCCGCGCGGCGCGGCGCGGCGGAGTCGCGCGTCTGATATCTCTCGCCGTGGCCTCGGGATCGTTCTTTGAATCGCTTGATGCGATCTTCATTGTCCATTACTCCGCCACCGAGTCGGGAGAGACAATATCAAAGCCGTTATTTTCCGCATTCGCGTTCTCTCCCCTGTGGCGTGGCATGAGGCCGCGATAATGAGGCCAGTCTCTCAGAGACTCTGGCGAGTCTCTCGCGGCGAGGCCACCGCAACGGAAAACAGTTCGAAAGGTCCGAGGCTCCGCGCGTTCCTTATTAGTTATTAGTATACTCGCTCGGGCGAGGAGAAGCATCGTTGCCAGGGAGGAACAGGGGGCAACCGGCGAACGAAACGGTTTACAAACCGTAGGAGAGAGCAAGAATAGAGACGGAGCCTTGAATGGAGGCCTTTGAATTACTGCTGGCTGCTTGTTTTGTATAGACGCATAATGTATACGTATTCACGCAGACCTGGACACGGGTGTTCTGTGTACGGACGCGTGTAGGACGTTCGTATAGGGGGCGAGCGCGTCTCAGCGAGTAATATATAAGTATGGCGAGAGAGAGAGAGAGAGAGAGAGAGAGAGAGAAAGAGAGAGAGAGACGGACAGACAGCAGGGTTCGCTCGTATGGACTTATACACGCGAATCTGGCAAAGTCGCCTGTATACACGAGAAGAGAAAGAAGAGAGACAGAGAGTAAGGGAGAAGGCGCCAGAGTTATCCGGCCACCACCGTCAGAGCTCGACAAACCATCATCCACCACCAACCACCACCGGTGCTACCACCGACTTCTCCCTGTCCCCGAGCATCTCTCGGTCCTCCCAGCCTCTTCTCTTCTTCTTGCGCCCCCTACCCTCTGTTCGACCCTCTGAAAGGTCTCTCGCCGAGTCGCATGCCCTGTCATCTTCTGAAAAGAATAATATCTCTCTTTGAAACATTAGCAATTCTATGATCGCCACCTTTATTTATACGGGCTGCCGTGGCATGGCGCGGTGGCGTGGCTCGTTGCCTTCCTCCAGGTCTTCCTCTATTCGTCCGTCTTCTGTACGCGAGAGCACACCGACACACGCGTATACACCAGATTACCGTGTGTATAGAAAGAGAGTGGTCGCGAACATCGCCCAGGCGCTGTTTATTACGCGGCGCGACACGCCGCTGGATGCGGAAAATTCGTGCGCAGACAGGGAGAGGACGCGTCGACGGTGACGGCCGGTGGCGTCGCCATTTCTGCCTTCTGTTACAAAATACTTTAATTAATGACTCCTCGGAACAAATTTACCTTCATTATTAGCACATTCACGTGGTAGCGGCGGCGGCAGTGGCACACCGCAACCCGCCACCCGCCACCGTTGTACGTGAGCGCGTGCACGCAACACGTGTACCCAACGCGCAGCCCACAAAGCCGCCATTGTGTGGGACACTCATAAAAGGCGCCTGTTCTTGCGCGGCCTTTAAATAATTCAATTCACCGAATGCTTCCTTCTCCGACCATCGCGCATCGCCTTTTGCTGCCTCCTCGACGGAAGAAGATCCGACGCGCCAGAGGATCAACGCACGATAAAGCGAAAGAATTCGCGTGGTGAACGTTTTTGCGTTTGTACGAACTTTTGCTTCTCTCCTTTCAACGAATCCATAATATAGGGATTTTATGCCAGATCGATTATGGATTGGCTAACTTATCGTCGACGTTACTGGCCATGACGCGACGAGAGAAGTCAATTTATGATGATTAGGTGATTACCCTCTGATGTCTTACGTGGTTCGATTAAATTGCGATTGATATCAGAAGGATATCAGGCTGCCGATGAAACGACTGTAGTTTATGGTAATTGGAAGATTATTCTTAATTTCTGGACAGGTTTGTGTCGAGCTTGGGACACACTTCCGGGTTCTTTCTTTTGCGAGATATAATCGTCACTGGTCGGCTTGGCATAAAATGTGGCATAGTTTTGTTTCATTCGCTTTAGTGGAAGGCCCGCTTATAAATCATGGCATAGTTGGAATATCAAACGGGAATTTCGTAAGAGCAATGTTTTACAACGAGTGCTTTCACTTAGCTAAAATATTTCTTTGCAGCACGCGTATCCATTTTCGATACTTCAGAGATATTTCGACGACGATTTAGAAAGATTCGGTCAATATTTCATCTTCGCAAGACGAAGACCTTTTTTGGGAATTTTAATATTAAGAAGCTTGGTGTGTGTGTGTGTGTATGTGTGCGTGTACAAAGATTTTATCTGAGATATCAATTTCTTCACGAATAGCAAGAAGAAAAGAAAAAAAAAAAAGAAAACAGGAAATAAGTTTCGAAAGAAAAAGAGGATATCCATATAGCTCGTTAGCGAAGTGTCAGTATCGTGTAAACCAACGCAAAAGATATCGAAACGTTCGCACACTATTATTAATTAACCGTGTTCATCGATAAATTGTATATAAGAATATCACGGCTAGTTTGCCCGGTAACGCGCGTGTGGGTTGAGTCTAAATTAGACAGAATCGCAGGCTCGAATCTCCGCATAACTGCGAATAGGATGCGCGCAATTATAGAAAAAAATGTGAATCGAGTCGTGTATAAATACGGTGTATCTTGTATCTTCTTACTAACAAGCAGGGAGAACAAAGATAATTTGAAATAATATCGTATAACGGAATTCATTTGAATTGAGATTAAAATTCAGCAGGAAAGAGGAACGAATTGAATGAATTGTAAGTATGATAAACGAGAAACACGGGCTTAGGTTGCGCTAGAACGTAAATGGATTTCACAAAGTTAGCTTCATTGAGAATGCACGATCTTGGAATTCCTTCATGAAAATTAAAATCCTATTATATCTAGGTGAGAAATTTAGAAATTTGCTAATACTTCGATGTTAAAATTATATCTTCCGATATTTAGTAATACATTAAAAAAAAAAAAAAAAGGGAAAGGTTCTCGCTTAGCAAGGAACATGATAAGCCCATCTCATTTCATTGTTTGACCTGGAGGTTGTAAATTCGCTTGATAGCTAAACAAGAGCATACTAATGTGACATATTTGGAAAGGGAACAATCTTTCAAGTCGAAAACACGACTGTTATAACAGATATTTAATCTCAAAACCGCGTAGAAAACCAGTTTTAATATGTGATTGATTGGCAGCGAATTGAATTTTAAAGTAGCTTCCCTGTTAAACGTCCGATAATTTATCATGTTCTTTTCTTGTGATCTTTATACGTATACGATCCCAAAAGCTACACATCTTCATACTTTTTGATAATACTACAACTATAAACGTTAACAAAGAACAAGCATATTCAGCCCGGAACTTCGGAACTCGAGAAACGAGTCGGACAGATCGATCGCAGTTCCGCAGAGTGTCCAGCAACCGGAAGCTGCCGCCTACAGAAAAAGCGACGCGAGCCGAACGGCGTCGCGGGGTACAATCGTTCTTCTGTTCGGATCCTTCGCACGTTCAGGCTACCGAGTTAATAAAGTGTGTAAAGAGAAAAGGCTGGCAACAGTGCCGCTCCTTATCCGGAGTAATTATTCACGCGTGCTTAAGAAGCGCGTCAAAACGTTCGATCCTCTCTTAGCACTCGCAAGACACAGCCATTCTTTCGACCATTTTTATATTCCATTGCCAACAAGACTAGAAGAGAGTGGACTAGAAGAGAAAGAACGTTGAACATAGTCATGCACATTTGGATAAAACATTCTGAAACGACTTGGCCAGAGGTCTCTATTTTCATACGGTTGTTCGCATTTCTTTTTTTCTCTTGTCATGGTGAAAAGAAAGAGGAAAGATAAGAGAGAAAATGGGCAGGAAAAAGCTGGTAGAAAAAGCGGATGCCGAGGGAAAGTCTCGGTAGACGCGAGAGAGGATAATGCGGCGTGGATGAGCGGACGAGCAAGCGAGCCGATCCCGAGCCGAGCGTGTTTTCCGGGATCGTGGACGCGGCCAAAGGAAAAAGAGAAGAGGCACCGTGGACGGAATGGAGATGAGAGTACGCGCAAGAACAGCTTGCCCGGGACGGGGAGGATGAGCAGGAGATGCCAAAGGAGGCGGCGGAGGAGGAGGAGGAGAAGACACTACACAACCGGCGGAAAGCACACCGGGTAACAGAAGAACACACAGGGGTATATACACGGTCGAAGAGGAGAGAAGGCTCGCTCGTTCCGGCCTCTAGCCAAACAAACGGCCCCTTGCCCGATGCACGAGTGTGTCTCGCGGTTTTTGCACCGCTCGTTCAACTTTACATTTACGGACTGATTCCCTTACCCGTTGTCACTGGCTCGAAAGCCGTGCGCACTGCCTTTGCTTGTATGCAGATGCGGACCTCGGCCAGCCGAGGCCACTGATTATCGCGGCCGCGTCGAGACGTGCACTTGTTCCGTGCCCTATTTCCAAATGGAACACAATGTGCCAGCTTTTGAGGACGCGATTCTGCATCGCGCGGCCTACAGGTGCTATGCGGCGTCGGCAGCTCGGGAATAATCGGAAACGCGGTGCACAGATTACACGATGACAGCTGCTGTGCACCTGGTTAATCGGAAATACATATTGCTCAGCATTCTCCACGATCTGACTATTTCGCGATGCAAATCGAGATACGAGTTTTGACGGAGAGCCGGCTTTTGATTGAGAACCGGAAGATGAATGCAAACCTATTTATGGGGGGTTTTGGTATGCGTTTCGACGAAGCGGAGGGTCATTGCAGGTTGTATTACAACCGTTGGTTGGAAGCGGTAGAAGATGTATGGGATTTAGCAACTATAAAGCAACAGATCATCTGGAAAGCGAAACTAAGATTATTTTCGTTCCTCTAAAAAATTAGCACGGATCAAATTAACTCGAATATCAAAACGGGCACTACACAGGAAATTTTATTTTTGTCTTTAAGACAAGTGATAGAACGAAGTAATGAGTTAGGACATAATATATATTAATGGATACTCCGAAAGGAAATTGACAAATTGACAAATCATTTTAGATGCCATCTTCGAACGAAGTCAGTCGCTACTTTCGTTACGCGAACTTGAATACGTCCGTATGCTTCGTTAAATTAAGTTTCCTTACAATCTTCGCATCTCTTCTTAACCTGAATATTAATTTTGCAAAATATAATATGACAATGCTGTTGTCATTCCTCGTTTCTTCGACATATTGTAAGTTCAACTTTTTCATCGACGTAAATTTAACTTCCTCCCATTATGTCGAGATATAGTACTCGCGAGATAGTAGTTTCGCCATTGTTCATTAAGCTTCAACCGCATCGTCCACCAACATGGAACATAGAAGTGGCACTGTCGATGTAAGATAAATACAAGATGCGTGGTCAGTGGTCATTCACACTACGAAGTACAGTATGGTTATTCAAGTTTTGCAATGGGATTCTTGTACTTTTAGCAAGCTTTCAAATACCTTACATCACTGTACAAAAATATTTTTACGCTTTGCGAATGCGTTTGACGAATCTGATTGTATCCAACGTTAACGCATAGAATGTTACCAAGGAAACGCATCTTATCAGAATCCTCAATCAGGATAAGTAACCACCTTCTCGATGTTGTGTATGAAACCTGTACCCATTGGCTCAGCTATCGAGTGCCATTTCTGCCTTTATGAGCAACACGATCCAATCTTTAATCCGTTCGTAGCAGCAACATCGTATCCAGAGATTGTGCTCGATTCGCACGCGAAAGCACGAAGATTTAATATACATAAACCGTCGCTAATCGAGTGAAAAGTTGTCAGTCCAGAAGGAGAAAGAATGGTAATAAAACGCGTCGAGCCGTTTCCCCATCAGCGATGCTATTTTCACCGGAAATATCGAACGTTGCCGATGCTCGTAATGAACAGGTTCGTCGTATCTGATAGATATCAGAACAGAGGAGATATTCTTGAGTCGAGCATCTGAAACGTTTTAACGTATCGAATAAGATCGTATCCACATCCGATAAATTGATATCTATTAGTTGACCAATTAGATTCCAGCGTTTACGAGACAATCGACTTCCTGCGCGAGTTTTCCACACGTGGACCACGTTTTCTATCCGTGGTTGGCCAATTAGATTCCAACAGTCGTGGGCAAAAGGAGGAATAAAAAAGATAGTCGATCGACCGAAGAAACGGTCCTAATTAACGCTGGAAAATCGCGCAGCACCGAGTTTCTGCCTGTGAATAAAATATACCCGATGGTACAACACTGATCATCTACCTTCTCCCATTAACAAGCAGAATTACGCGAATGGAATAAAGATGATAGCAGAGACTGTAATATCGTGCAACGACATTTATCCGAGTGACTTATTCACCCGGAAACCGTCGCGACTATTCGTTGCGCGGTTGTAAATTGCGAGTCGTGAGTACGTGGAGAGGCTGGCTACGGGCCTGGTTCCGTAATGACAGTAATATAGAAACTTTAACAAATGGCGGTCACTTAACGTCACTGACCTAATCGAATTCTCACTAAAACTTTGAACGATATTTTCTTTCAAGATCTCTATATTTGAAAATCAGACATGTCGATTCCACGGAAAACGAAGTTCATCCGTGATTTACCAACACCTCGACTTAATTACGTCACAGCATGCACATCTCCAATCGAGAAACAGCGCGTAGAGTAATTCCCCTTATCATCGGACGATGGTATTTACTTTTATAATTAACCACGTCATTTAAGATTCAGACATTTTTACATAGGCTACCAAGCAGGACGCGAGAAGAAAAAGAAAAAGAATAGCGTTACATCGGCGTGCGAACGATCGCTCGAAAAGAACGTCCAGTCGGTTCGCGAGGTCCATCTTAATTTTGAACAATGTCAACCTTTGGACGGACGTGTCTTGCCATTATCAGACCGGTTGGATCGTCTCATTTAAGCCGCGTATCACGGAGACGTATCTATAAAATATGCGAATGCGATCGCCTTTATTATATATATATATATATATATATATATATATGTTGTTGACTGAAAGCGACGTGTAAAACGTTCAAGATGAAGAAAAAGAAAGGAAAAAAGGAAATAAGGAGAAATCCAATCGACCACGCGAGGCTGACGAAGAAATCAGCAGGTGTCGTTGAATTAGTATAGATCAAGGTCCGTGGCGCACGTCAATTACATAATCAACGAACGATATCAAGGATGATAGTGCATAACGAGCGTCAGGGCCACGTTGCGTCTTCGAAACTGGTCCCAGGGTGCTCTCTTGCCCCTTTTTTTTTCTCTTCGGTGCGCGCGCCGCCACGAGGCTCCAGCGGAAGGAAATAAAAGTGCGGCCGGACCGAACGGCGAGTCAACTTGTCGAACGGGCTCTTTATTTACTTTATTACAGGCTCCGCTAACGGTATCGGTCGCATCTGCGTCGCCCCTTTTCCCTCTGTTCCTCTCGCCATATTCCTTTTGCGAATTCTTCTATCGATTCCACCGTGGTGAACGCGGCTGGGAACGAGTTCGATAATTGCGCGTCTTAAGTGGTCACGATGCAAAGTGGTAGAAGAAAGAGGGAAAGAAACAGAGAGGCAAAGAGTTTCTCTGCTCTTCGTCGTTGGTGGATGGTCGATAGGTAGTATTAGATGAATATTAATATACACGGAACCATGACAAGAAGCTCTGTTGCTGGTCGATGTAAAGTATATTTAATTGCCGCGAAATTGCCATGAAAAAGAACCTGGTTACGAGCAAACTACTCCGTATAGTCACAGAGACGAGAAACGATGTTTGCTTTCGCGTGATGAACTCGTGGTTGGGAGAATTTTTGGTCGTCGCTGCATAACGAACGATTGGAAGTTTAATGGACGTCGACCGAACGAAGATCGTGATTGTCTTATTTTAAAAAAAGTATTCAATTCGAACTTCTCTCCCATGTTCATACGTGTGAATGAAACGACTAAACCTGGCTGTTAAACAAATCTTATGCCGTGTGAATACAGAGCGGTGGCAAAACAGGTGATGGCACAACCAATACCAATGCTCCAAATGCCAATTTTGTCGCTTACCGCGTACGGCATATTGATCTCTGTATGTCCACGGCCTTAGAAACGAATAACAAAACGAGCAAAAGACTCTTTTATTTATCACTTTCAACCGATGGTCTCATCTTCAGAGGCCGAGTAATAATTCGAACGCAACATCAATTTTCTTGATGTTCAAACAAACAGTTCTCGTTGAAAACTTACGACTCAATTCCTTTTGACGCAGTTATTCCAAATATCGAACAATAGAGCATTTTCATTCTCATCGTTTCTTTTTACGCCGCGGACGTAGGTAAAGCACGAACGACATCTCGGTTGAAAAGAAGTTTCCTTTTCTTCATCTACATATATCAATACATCAGGAGGCACTTCTATTTCAATAAGAATCTCCTTTGATCCTTTTGTCCTTAGTCGATTGGGCAATACGCGTCAGTTAGAAAATACGGAAACTCAAGCGAGAATAATTGCTGGCATTTGCAAAAGCTCTCAATTCGAACCGGGGGGAACGAGCGGCTTGAAAACAACGTCGTGACAGTTACAAATAACTTTTACATGGACGTCCCGATTGAAATTCAAATTCTAGCCATACACTCTGTTTTAGCCGCATTGTCTAAGTTGCTTAGGAGCGACAATAACTCACGCGTTCGGCGCAACGAGGTTACGCTTGTTCGAATTTATCGGTGCACTAAACGTCTTTCAGACACACGTGTTCTCCAAGAATATATGTTACACGTCGTATTAGTGTAAAAACAGGAAAATGAATTATGCACGATATTTGATTCGAACATGCCCTTAATTTTAAAAACTTGTTGCGAAACAAATTTATATACAGGCGAAATAAATCTGTTAAATCCCCAATATGATAGTACGCATATAATTACAGAAATCACATTTGGAAAGTGGAATTATTTGTGTAATTGTAAGATTTTTCAGTTTCTTTGCTATAAATCTTATTAGATTCCCTGGCAGGTACTTGTTTTCAAATAGTCGCGGAGAGAAAAATTCTTCGCGAAAAGTCGTTGAAATATTGACAGATACATATATCTTTACAGTACATGGAGCCAACACATAGTTGAGAACATTCAATTTTCTTGCCGCGAATATGGAACGTTTCATTTAATCGTAGCAAGTTTTTCCACGTCAAGGAAAGAACACGAATTAATTCTGGACCTTTCAACGGTGTCATTCCAAAGATCGTATACATACGTGTCAGATTTTGTGCGAGAATATACGCGTAACTGGTATATTACTCGTCGTATTTAAAAACTTCTGGTACTATTACGTATACTTTTCGGTCCTAACTTTTATATCATATCTTTAAGCATAGCTTAATATTTTATAATCAAATAGAAATTTCAATATTCACGAAGTATCCATTCATGGAAGTATCGCGAGAAAGTTTTTTCAGACGAGTGGCACCTCTGTTCGAACGTCCCACTCGTTACGTTATACAGCCGACAAAATGCGCTTCCTCAAAAGATCCGCAGAAACAAATAGAAGGGAGTCAATGGAAGTTCACGTGGTCGTAGCTCGCGTTTATAAACAAAATATTACCCTAATCAGTCGACGCGAACGAGTCTGCGCTCGGCGCTCCGACCGACCACCATAAATTTATTCTCATTGGTCACGGTCCAGAACGTCTTGCACAGAAAGGAAACGCATTAACAACGAAGCTATCCCCCTTATTATTGTCTTAAGGTGTCTCGAACGTGATCGGTCGGAAGGGAACGAGTGAAACGAGTCGGGCCACGGAGACGGAGATGCGTCCCGTTCGCTGGTACACGCTCGACAGAGACGGAAATCGTGTTTCGCGCGTAGGAGCCAACAATTTATTGCCCATCGGCCGTCGTAGTTGCACAAGACGATGCGTACGTAGGCTTTAAAGGTCTACGAAACGTCGGGTCATTACTTTCGGTGATTACCGTCATTCTTTGATTAGGAGCCCTTTTCAATCTCTCTCCCACCACTAACATCGTGGACCATCGTCATACCCCCATTTTCTCCTCGGCTTACAGCTGAGCAGTGACCACGATCGAGCTGTAGTCACAATGCGTCGAATTCCACGGCACTTTTAAGAGGATACATTGGGAATGAGCCGCAAAAAGAGGAGAAAGAAAGGGAGGCGGAGGAGGAGGAGCATTTCGAAATTCGTGGCGGTAATTTATACGAAAAGGTGGGGAGGGCCTAGGACGCGCAGCAGTCCCGGGGCCCTTCGTCACGATAAGATTGGATCGTCAGGGGCCTTTACACGGATACACCGGATACCTAAGTACCGGATAACAGAGCCTCACAAAGGAATAGAGGTACTTATTCGCTGGATAGGGTCGACGTTTCCTTGTATCTCAAAATTCGATTTACGATCGACCCCTATCTATTAAAGCAAATCCACCAATGATACCGATGATATGCGTGTGTGTGTGTATGTGTGTCAATGTAGTTTTAAGACTGGCGAGAGAAGCCGTTCCCTGGGAAACGGTTCGTATCAGTGGTTCCCAAAGCCGATGCTAATAGGACCCCGTTCCAATTTCAATCTCGATATCGTTACATCGAGAATTCCATGGTGTTGTCTGGTTGTAGAGGATCGACTTGCCCTCTGCGAGTTTGGAAGCAACCGGTTGTAATAAAGGAATTCTTATGAGAAAGACAACTGTATGCAGACAAGTTCTCCTTTTTAGATTTGTATCTAATAAATGATATTTATGGAAGAATCTGTCGAGACTAATAATAACATAGACGATAAAGTAGACAAAATTTGTCACGAAGATTTAAAACTTCACAACACGATTCTTTGGATGAACAAAATTTTGTACGAGAAGCATGCTTGTATCACTTGTCCACTAACGAGCCTTCCAATTAATGTCTCGTTGTCCACGAAGAAATTCGATAAAAAAAATCCCAAGAATACAAGGATAATTCGATTATACCGAATTACCTGGTACGTGGAACTCTTTTCGAGTTCGCTATCGCTGATCCCACTGACAGTACAATGTGTGGAAGAGAAAGAGGAAGGGAGCAAAGTGGGTCCTGTGGAGCGTTTTAGCCGAACAAAAGGAGCCAGCCCTTATAAGCAGGAAAGCTCGACGTCGTTTCATAAAGATACGGATTTATCGCCAGGCCAGCCGAAAGGATTTTGCCGAGCCGACGTGCTGGCTGCGACAAAAATACGAGCCTTTAGCTTCAACACCTTGCCGCGTAGCAGCGATTCAACGGTGTCACGCATTACCTATACGCGGCAGACCCAGACTCGGACACGGCCATTCTAAAATTAAGTTCCATCACGCGAAAGATGCGACCGAAGAGTGGGCCGCCATTCGATATAAAATCCCCCGTGAACTGTTTCTTTTAGGCCTACCTTCGCAGGGTGAAACCCTTTCTCAACTTATTACAGGATGCATCTAGAGCCTCCTGACGAAACTCGCTTCGTTGTTATTTATATCCACAAAATAAATGTGTTTTTGCTATATAGAGTGATTCATGCAACTGGATCGAGTCACATGTCTCGCCTGATTGCAATCAGAAAGAAATTTTAGAGCGAAATGTGAATGATTCAAAGAGAATTATATTTTCTCTTTTTTTTATGGCGCGCGTATATTTTACAATTGCACTATTCTTTTCAATTTTTATTGCGTAGATCAGATTGTGTAAATTACCTTGCATAGCATACGTTATGGGATATTAATATATGTACCAATCCTATCCTGCTTTATTCGTTTCGAATCACATATAACTGTCGACTAACAATAAATTCGAACGACGTTATGACATATTTAAGTTTGCAAATTTCGCTTCAAATTGAATCTGAATTCGCTATTAGTTACATTAGCTAGGTTAGAGTTCCGCCACTATGTGATACTCATGATTACGCTATCAGTTGCTTGGTTTGAGTTATGTCTGGATCAAGTATTACATTACACAAGTTAAGCGTCAATTTCTCGTGTCCATACAGTATAGCGTTATTTTTACGTGCAACAAGATAACACTATGACTATGTTTGATCTAACTCTATATACATGTAAATTGTTACGTTACATTACATATGTTCAATTACGCCCTGAATTTCAGCTGACTTTTCATCGTTACGATACCTGCGTATACGTTGTGGGCCGCTTCATTTAGCATAAATCTAAGTTGAGTCTATGCTATGTCTAGATTAGGTATTACATTACACCAGTTAGCGTCAGTTTCTCGAGTCTAGACATTGTGCACAACAGAGTGATATTCTCCAGTGTATTCTCGCTTACTCGTTTTGTCGTGTCTGTACTTTGAATCGCACTAAATAATGTTTTTCAAGCTTCTGTTACTTGCATTTTTATTCCAATTATTTGGTTTTTATTCAACTGTCAGATTGCATAATATCTTTTAGATTAAATTTTTCAATTATCCATTACAGTGGAATTTTATTTACCTAAACTCGTCGTTGGACAAACGATAGAAGTTCAATCTCTCTACTATTTATTATTTTTCGTTCACACAACAGCGGTTCGCGTTCAAATAAGTGGATTCAATCATTCCGTAACTAAATCTTCCTTTCAATCAATACAGTTTTATTGTACACATTAATCTCAAATTTTCAGTAAAATCCTTCGCATAGAGGCTTTCTCCCTCGACTCTTCTCTCACGTTCTCAAACCCGAAAATCGAGCATCGAGTTCGCCACAAAGGCGCCATTCCCCCTACTCTGCGATTTCATTTATAGTCAATTACACGTCGCGTAAACGATGCCGTAAATTACGGTTTTGCGCGATGCCTTATCAATAGTACATAACTCTCATCCGGGAGCGTATTACAGCCGGGAATGTATCTGCGGAGATTTATTAGCCGGGACGGTTTCTACCGATTTAACATCGAGCTGGTCGATCATTCATTCTCCGTTTGCTGGCGAGCTAACAGCTAACGTATGAAAGTAGCCGGTCTGGCTGGTGCGCTTCTTCCTCGGGGACGCAGGAGACACCGTGGTTGGGGTCAACGGTGCCAGTGTCGACGATTCGATCGTTGGTACACGCGATTCCGCGGCCGACACGCGAGTAAGGCGATACGCAGTCGATCCAGTCGATTCGCGATGCCAAAAATCAACCGACCCAAACCAGTCTCCGGAACCAGTCGAAATTATTTATCCGACAGGTGTATCGTTATCTCTGCTCTGAATCTGTCCCCTTCTTAACGTTAATTCGCAAACCTCGAATGCTCCCTATCTTCGTTTCCTCTTCCAAGAATTTTTAAGTAAGGGAGAATTCTTTAATCGTGAATATCGTGTACGGGATCTTTCAAAAACAAGCGATTAACAAGAGCAGCTATCAAGTTTAAAGTCATAAATTTGTTCTCGAGATGCTGAATAAACGAAAATTGGACGTATTTAGCGTATGTTAGTTATCCTAGTTGAACAGTTATGAACATTGAACCATACGTAACAATTTTCGTATGCACGTAGCTTAAGGAAAGGAACAGTTATGGCTCATAATTCTCGAAGCAGAGCTTCACGTTTCTTCGCTCGCAATTATTCAACGGGCTATCAGCAGGTTGCCGTGTTACGTAACAATAATCCGCTCGTAAATTAGTTTCGCCGAATTTTCAGAACCTTAGTGGCATCGTTTTCATCGCGTCCATGGGCTACGTAGAAGATGATCTGGCGGAGTGCCGGGCAGCTCGGCGACAACAGCTGGTCCAGACTCTCGCCAAACGCTCAAGAATTCTCCTTTGCCTCCTTTTCTCTGCGTCTCTTGTTGTTCATCCACCAATTTTTCCACTTTCTACATTTCATACTTGCTGTTCTCTCACCTGTTTTGACATTGATGCTCCTATTCATCTGTCTCACAAATGGACCAAATTATTTTCTCTATGTTCACGCTCTGTTGGGAAATATCGTTTCGCAGTGACTTTATTATCTCACCCTTCGCTTTATTATCTTATTGCCGCGCGTATGCACGCTTCACCAAGCACGACGTTGCCAACGAGTTCGTGGATATGCGTATGATTGAGATATTGGAATTGAAACAGAATCGAAGCTTTCGCGTCTTCGACTATCGATCTATACTCGTAAACAGGACGAATTATACAAAAATTGAGTACAAAGATCTTTCCTTTCGTCAAAACAACTCCGGAGTAAAATATTTAAGAAGGAAAGACGATTCGTTAAATTATGGGCATCGGTCAAGGATATTTGAATAGAGCTGAGGAGAAAGCGTGCAAATTATGCAAGTGCGCTGCGTTTTAATACGATGTTTAATGTTATAGTTTTGATAAATGAAAGTGCATGTTGATTGCCTTCGATGTGAAACTTGATGCTGCATACGAAATTAATAGAGTGAATAGCGTATTAGGATTGCGAATGAAAGTTCATGGTTTCACGTCTTCGCTAACGGTGTTCCTATACAGCTTTTGCTTCAATTAAAATTATCGTGCCATTAATAAGGACAGTTGCGATTAATAACGTTTTCACTATATACATATATAGGAATCGTTTTTCTTTCGAACCAACTTAGCTTTCTGTTCAAAAGAGCTATGATCTTAATCATTCGATAATACGTAAATCAAATCATAGCGCGTACGCTCATGGCATCAACTCGAATCGAAATGTTCCCGCTACACGCATGCGCGGTGCGTGTGATCGGACGCGGTACGGTTGCGCGCAAAAATTGAAAGAAAAAAAGCAGTAGCGTATGGCGGTGGTTTCTTAATGGATGCGTTAATGAGAACAATATCACGATACCGGTAGCCACGTTGTGTTTTCTCATGGCCAAATTCAACAGTCGGGCCAACCATCGACGTTCCCCGTATGTCATTACAGGTGATAAAAATGAATGAAGAACGATGATCGCCGGCGGCGGCACGGCTACGGTAGCGTGCGTATACACGTATCGCCTAATGAAAATTTCTCTTTTGCTAAACATATACGTAATTAGAGTGATAACTGCTTAATAACGAGTGTGGTATCGTTACGGCGGATAAGCATGGTGATACGATACCATCTCCGTTCGTGGATACCCTTTAAGCTACTTTTCAGTTTCCGATAATGCATCTTAATTAACTAAATTATGGTAATTGCTAAAACAGCCAGAGAGATAGAGGGGTGTAGCGAAAGAGTTTTAGCTCTGTTCCATCGTACATGTCTCACTTAATGTAAATGAAGTATTATACAAACGTGCAATTATTGCCGCGCCGCGTATAACATACTTATTTTCCAGCGAAGCCACTATTATCCGAGACACCAATTTTAACGCTAACTATCAAATAAACGCGCTCGTTCGAATCTGACCAACGATTTTATGTCCGCTTATGCGTACGCAGTATGTAGCGGGCTCGCGCGCGATCGCTGCCCATTGTACTCTTATTGCGTTTTCAAGGCTTTAACGACCGAAAAAGATCAGCCTCCTCGCTCCGTTCATTCTCATTCATCCAGTCCCCGAACGATGTTTCCGCTCGAATCGCCTGACTTCTATCGATTTATCACGTACACGTAATCCGCCGCTTAATAGAACGATCAAGGTAACGAGCGTCTTCGACTCTCTCGATTCGCGTAATAGTAATTATTTAGAGCCTCGTTCGACGAACGTTCCAACAGCTTCTTCGCTCATCTTCCCGTGAAACCTCGCCGGGGCCAGTATCACAATCGTCGATCGTTAACGTTTATTTAGATGAACCGTTGTTGGTAATGGCCTCCGTACCGTGTGTACTTTATACTTCTTGTTTAACGGCATGCCGTTTAATTGTCCTAATGGCTCTTTACCTCAGTCGAATAACTTTATATACACCGGCGCTGAAACGTTTCCATTGACTTTTTTTTTTTTTTTTGCATGAAATATTACAATAAAGTATAGAGATGCGGATGCTGTGACAAACGATTCGTCATACAGACTTACCTCATTTTATTGGGAACCTATACATAGGGGAATTCCTGATATGAGTTCATTTTACTCGTGGGTTTTATTTATGTTTATTCTTTTTGTGCGCGTTTTCGATACCTTGATACTTTTATCACGAAACACCGACGATTCTTCGTCATTACTTGCATGGTCTGGGCATAAATTTCGTGTAACGTAGTAAAAATTTATATCGGTATTTTCTTGCATAATTGAACTAATTATTAGTGAAATTTTACAAGGCAATTGCCGCTTGCATCGAAATAACACGAAAGATCGTAATGGTAGTTTATTAAATTTGATCCAATCATTAGCGAAAGTGTTCGTTCCACTACAAAAATCTAGGAAATTTTCAATAAATAGAAACACGTCGATAAAATTACACAATCTCGCGGCCCGATGTTCAGCAGAGTCGTTCTCTAATCAAACATCCTATCTGTTTCGTGCTTCAGCGAAATTTCATCTCTCCAGAATCCACGTCAATAATTCTTCCCGTTGGTCATTTGAATTCTCTTGCGAACAACATAAGTGTATGCAACTACGTGCGTGTCTAACTTTACTTCTTCGACGAAAGGTCTCTAAATTAGCTCTATCTATCGAGTGAATTGGCGTAACATTTTACAAATACGGAAAATTCTTATACATAGCAAATAAACTTTGCGCTATCGAAGAATACAAGAAGACGATTTATATTCTTCTCTGCAAACCACAACCATCTCGCGCAATTATAATTCTATCATTTCTTTCGATTCATCTTGAATATAAAAGCAAATATGAACGAACAAAGCTAAGCAGAATAAAAAGAGAAAAATTAAGAGAGAAAAATATAGGCTTGCTCAATATGGTTAATTCATATGTTTGCGCAAGAGCCAATTAAACCGGACAAGCCACGAATAACGGGATAAATTAGGATAAAAACGATGAGGATTAACGAGCGCTATGAGACGATACGACAAATCTCCAAGGGAGTATACGATTTTCATTCGTACGCCCCGTTGTCCACGTGTTCCATGCTTAATGCTTAATGACTGGAGCCATGGATTCAGCTCTGCCCGTTAGACCTTGAGCAATCATGAATAATCGAAATATCTCGATAAAACAGAGGGGACCAAAGCCGTGCATTTACGAGGCTCCGTCCGAAACTCGTTTTCTCTAGGCGATTCAGTAGGCGACATCGTTCATCGAGCGATAGATCGTAAGATTCAAAGAAGAAAGAATAAATTAGCGGCTCCGACGGAATCATAAACCTTCGAGGTGGATTCGGCGATTCAAAGAACGGAACACAATAGACACGCTATAAATTTCGCTTTACAGCCCGTCATAATTGTTCGCTCGTTGGATCTCGGGACACGAGAGAACGTGAATGTTTCGTAATTCTCGACGGTTCCATAAATACCGCGAAAGAACGTAAGAAACATGCAGATTTCGCGCGAAAATTGATACCCTTGTTGCTACCGCGAATTTGAAAGACGTGGACGAAAAGCAAAACGTTCTTAAAAACTGGAATATTGAGAAGGAAATAAAACTTATATTCGGTGATAGATAAAAATCTGACAAAATAGTAAAAGATAGTTATCGTCTCGATAGACAGACATTAAATATTTCAGGATTGTTTTTCTACAGATTCTTGCGGTTTTGTGGTTTTTATTTAATATATCCTTCCTACTATTTTTAATTCCTAGAAATCTCTATCGAATTGTATAAGGAATATGTATGTACGTATTTGCTGGCGCCGTTGTGGCGCCAATAAATTCACGCCAATAATTCACTAAAACATCCTCCTTAATTTAACCATCAGCTTCGTATCACCTGAGAAAGCTTAAATTTAATATTACGTCCTTAGGAGGTTAAATATTCATCGAGGAAATTATTTTATGATGTTTCTTTCTTCTCTTACTCTCGCGAGCAATATAATTCGTTTAACCTTATGATAATACCAATCGTAAAAAACGAATCCCTTGCATCTTCAAAAAATATACCATCGCACGCACGCACAAAATTTTCGCAATTTCGTCAAACTCGAAGAAACGAAAAAACGAACGCGCATCTTTTCACATGAAGCAAGTGCGGATCGCATCGCGAAAGATCATCAACGCGCGAATAAATTTGCGATAATAATTCGTTGAAACGCGAAGGGGTGTGCGGCGGCATGCGGGAGCCAGCGCTCGTAAACGAGCAGGACGCTAAAAAGGAGTTCTCGCATCCACGACACCCGTGCGCCAAACAAAAAGCTTCCCTCATCCCACAAAAAGAGCAACCCACGTAAATCCTAATAAACGTATTTAAAGAAAAGTCCGCGCGACTGGTTCCCGTCGAGTCTCGCCCTTTTAATAAGCGTCCCTCTCGTGGAGGAGACAAGGAGAGCTCGCAACCAGGCGATTCGCCGGTTAATTGTGACGTGTTCACGAGCGGCCTGGACAGAGATACGCTTCGGGGATCATCGCGCCGTACAACGAACAGAAGAGAAAGATGGAGATTTTATCGTTCTCGCTTAGCCAGTAGATTCTCCTTCGCCACTGTGCGCACGCTACTCCCATGAAATTCATCGGGGGTGTAAAGTGTAAACGATCCGGGCATCGACGGCTCGATATTGCGTCAACGATAACCAGACGTTTCGATTAATCGGAAGAGGAGAGTCGATGTTTGAACGAGAATGGTGCTTCTTCGTTGCTACTTCGCGAGGAAGGAAAGGTAAATTAAGGAAAAGAAAGAAAGAAGGAGAGAGAGAGAGAGAGAGAGAAAGAGAGAATTAAGGGGAGGATAAAAGGTTTTCTCTCGATCGGGTACAACAACAAAACGACGGTACGTATACTTTAAGCATACATATAGTGGTAACTGCAGGAGGCAGCGCGGGGAGGCAGAGCTCCGTTGGCTGTAAAGTATAAAGCATTAAGCGTTAATCTCACCGGTGGACAAGATAATGCCCGGAGTCGGCTCCGTGTGAGGAGCCTTTGAGTGGCTATTTATCTCGAGTTTAAATCGATTTGTATGCTAATCCACCGGAGAAATCCGCCTGCGTACATAAAACTGAAGGAGGCCTACAAAACTCAGCCTCCATGAGATTCCAGATATATCCCTGACTAATTAGGCCCACCGCCGCCCTGCCCTCCGCCTTTCTCTCTCTTTCTGTACAAGCCACTCTCACGTTGTCGCCCCCTGGCTTCCACCGTCGCGTCACCCTTCTTCGATGATATCGACCTCCCACCCATTGGAATTCGCCTCTTCCTGAAGAAATCGTTGTCGTTGTTGTTGTCGTCGTGCTCGTGGCCCTGCATCCGTGGAATAGCCATCGTTTCGAGGGACTAACCGAACAAACGAAACTCGGGAACCTGATGAAACGGGGAACCTCCTTTCCTTTTTCGAAAACGATCCACGCGTTCTTCTCTTTCTCCGCTTCTGTGCTGCCGCTACCCCAACCTCCTTTTACGATCGTGGAACTACGTCAAAGGAAGAAGCCGCGATTTTCGGAACACTGTCGATGTCGACAAGGAAATTAAGGAAGAACAAGATCCTAGAGGAAGAGGATCCTAGAGGAAGATTCTCTACGGAGATCTTAACGGACGATCGGTCGAAGTTCGGACACCTTCGTAGACATACCATAGACCTTAAGAAGTAAACTTGTTAAGTCGAAAGTGTTTGGCCCTCGGGTCGATGACCGCTTCATCGACGCAGCAAAGCAGCTGCAGGTAAACGATTCGGCTTCACAGGTAGGTGCTCCGCTTTTAGATGGAAATTCGTAAGAATTCCAAAGCAAGGCAGCGCATCTCGTTCGGAGCTTTTGGATTCAGCGTTACGCACGGACGTGTAATTTTGGGATATTATCGTTACGACGGTCCCTTCTTCCGATTTTATTATTATAAACCTGTTTGATTTTTTCTCCCCGAACCTCTTTCGTATTCCGATTGATCGAAATAATTAACGAAATAATGTCGTTTTAGCGAATGGGAATCGATCCACTGTCGATTAAAAGAACGAAGGAAACTAATAGTAACAATTTATTCGAAGTTTAATTTAATCCAAGCCGAAAGCGCAACGTGCAAGATTCTATCTGTTTCTACTCGTAAATAGTTTAGTGGGCGTGTTGTCTTCGAAATTAAAAACGGGAATCGCTTTGGGCAGCCCAGAACCGTCTCTGCCTTACTTTATTTCTCAGTTGTTGGCCGTTTTACGGCTCGAATCCTCTCCGCGAGCATTAAACCCGAAACGCTTTGATCTTTTATACTTGCTTCGTAGAAGCGTGATTCGATGAGCTTAAGTGGGCGAACGGGTCAGATGACTCCGGGAACACGCGTGTTGTTTCATATGGCGCGAATGATAAACGCGCGCGCGACTCTTCGCGTTTGCCCGGATAAAAGTGAACGCGTTTTCAACCGAGTCAGGAAACGAAAAATCGGACGATGAAAAAAAGATATTTACGAAGCTATAAAGCGACTGCGAGGAGAGCTTAAACGCGAGCTTTTCATGTGGGTTAACAATTTTTAGAATCCGTATTTTTCAATTCTCGACGAGAGAAGATAAGTTGCAGATATAATTCTATTTTATTCGACTCCAAGACGCTCAATTTTGCGTTCCAGATATCGATCCAACATTTTTGAACTCCTCTCCGTGTATCGTGCAGACCTTGAAACTTATATTCTCTTATTTTTTAACGCTCTGTATAAAGTAACATTTCGAAGAGATCCACCATCCTGAACGAGATCCAGCGAGGCAACCAACCCAAATCGGTTAAATTGCGATCGTTGTGAAGCCGCGGATTGATCGATCGATTCGAAACTCAGCCAACAGGATCGACAACCAGCCCACTCTTGTCGGTACGTTGTTCTACATCGAACAGCCGGCAACAACAATAGAGAGTTTCGTCGAAGACACGGCATTTTCCATGCCAAGGCAAACTGGATTGACTTCCAAGATGGATTATGGTCCACGGGGAGACACGTCTCATTGTGTTCGTCCAGTCTATATGGTGAAAACCACCTGTTTCGCAAAAGTCAGACGCCATCGGCGATCCGCGATGCATTTTGCCTCGCTCACCGACGATCGTAGTCCGATAAACAAAACAAGAATGTAAACATATTCAAATCCGAGCTCGCGCGGCCTCTATCGGTCGTGTACACCGCGTATACACGCTGTTTCGTCGAGAAACGTAACTTTCATTCTCTTTGTGTCGGCACGGATCTGATTATCGCGACTAGTTATGCGAGCGCGACGTACCGGCCCGCCACTACACGGCCGTTTTTCAAGATCGCGCCTTACCGATCTTAGATAATTAATATTTGCATTTTACACCGTGAAAAACGACGATTCCACTCGTCGATCTTTGTCCCGATTGGTGCTCCACGATCGTTTCGGGGTACGCGGACTTTTGACGCGATGATCTGGGGCGGTGAAATACTACCTTTTACAATACTGCTTATGTAACTTATTGTTACAAGTTACGTACTCATATATCTGTGCCTCTTGCATCTTATTTCCGTCATGAAGTCTAAGCAGCATGTTTGAATACGAAATCATTAATATGTTGCACCGATAAACGCTGTTGAATATTAAAGCGTTGGATTCAGTAAAACGATCCGCCAACATGGAAGATGATATAACGCGTTCCATAATATCTAATAAAATATTCATTTTTCTGCGTTCTATTTTAAGAAATAACGCAAACATAGTGCACATATTTTACCCACAACATTACATCCCCAGAAGAAACTTTACTATATATGCTACTATAACTTTCCAACACCGTAACCTTCTTCTTCAAACTCAATTTAAGATATCAAAACGTAATTAACACGCGCACTTATTAAAAGAAAATCTTAACTATTACTGGAAGTTTAGCAGAGTCAAAACTACGATTGCTTCACTATATCGATCGTATATTCGTTAAAAAACATCGCAGATTCACGAAGGGAGAAGTATATTTTAACAAACGTAACTGACATGCTCAAGTACTCCACACTTCATAAAATCGTCACTCCATAATATTACACAGTGTACCAATACCTCTAAAGTATTGAAATTTTAAAGAACTTAACACACAGCTTAACCGCGGACAATCGCTAGCTTCGGTGTCACCCTAAACGCAGAGAAGAGAAGGATACGGTTAAAAGAAAGGAGAATAATCGCCAAGGAGTCAATTAGCATACGTCGCGAGTACCGATAGCGGAGGTGCGCGAAACGTCAATACCGGCGCTCGAACGTGTCAGATTTGTATGCAAATTGCTAGACACGAAATGAATATACCATGGTTTAAAGGATTTCATTTTGAGCGTTTACGAGTCGCTAACACACGGAGTTGCGGCGCGGCGCGCCGGGTGGGGTGCAGTCACCGAGACGAGCGTAACTCAACGGCGATCGTTGAAGAGCACGCGAGAAACAAGCGAAGAAGATTTACGACAAGGGAAATATATACCTTCCCGGCCTGTCTGCCATACAGAGAATTCCGTCGCAGAAGAATGAGAGAGGGGTGCGGACCGACTGGTGCGTCGCAGGGGCTGCAAACTCGCTCTCCTTTGTGACGTAGCGCGTAAAGGGTTTAACCCTCCGATTCTACCCGGCGAATTCCGCCAGACGACGCTTCTTCGCAAACTTTTTACCGACACGGACTCTGGATACACGACTTTTCTTTTTCTATTTCTTCTTTTCTTCCCATTTTTCCTTTTTTTTTTTTTTTCTTGTAACGTTTACTTCTTGATGGTTGTTTGTAATTTTGATACGAGTATTCAAAGGCGTCACAAGTTCGTGCATTGGTTTATCCGATTCAGATATCTTGAATGAAAGGAATCAAGAATACGCATATAATTTCTTTCTTTGTCTGTCTCCTGGATCCGCGTACCAAAGTAGTAATCGAAGGTTTGTGAAATTTGCATAATTATGAACGTTGCGAACACTGAGCGTTTTTCGATTTACTTCGGATGCGTAACGTTATTATTACGTCTTTATTGTAGGTGGAGTAATTGCAGAAGAAGAAAGTAAAGGAGAAAGATTTGGATTTATGCATACGCTCGAGAATAATTTGCGTATGAGAATAGGATTAAGAATTTACAGATATATTAACAGGTAAGCTACGGTAGTAGTGAACAGTAATAAACAGAAACATTTAGTTTTTCTTCAAAATTTAGTGGAACTAGAAGTAATTCTCTTCCAATTGCATTAAAACGAATGGTGCCTAGATTTCTTTAAATCAGAATTTTGCTAAACCACGATGTACCAAGAAAGAAAAAATTCAAATTTCTAAAATCGACTGTCTCAATCTAGTCGGTGTTTCCAAGCATAAACCGGTGGCGGGATCAGATAGAAAGTATCGACAATGTAGCCGTCCAGGATGATTTCACCAGTGTTGTGTTTCGCTTCTCCTGCCATCGTACGGAACGGATTAGAAAATCCAGGTGACCGTTCGCTGGCGGATCTCGTGCTTTTCAGCGTTACGCGCGACAAATTGCCGGCGAGTTTCTAACGGCGGCCTCGGCGAGCCGTTTTCAAGCCTCTTCGAGACCGGAATGACTCGAAACTCATTACCGTGTTGCGTACGGCTTACGGTAACCGCGAGACTGGCTCCTCTAGAACGCTCGCAGGTGCATGAAACGTGCGCGTGCACGCAGGAGACCGAGTGAAATGCTGTCGAAGGAGTACGAAGACGCGATCGAGGAGGCGAAGAAAGAAGAAGAAGACGGCGGAGAAGAGGAAGTTGAAGAAAGAAAAAATGAATGAAACGGTATTAAGTTACTCGCAATGAAGAGCGTGCCACTAGGCGGTTTAACGTCGACGTACAACGTAGGCAGTCACTTCTTGTAATTAAAATATTACTATTAACGGAGAAAGTCTGAGAAAGTGAGAAGTTTAACGCGCGCGATGCTCGCTGAAGTTCGCTGAGAAACGTGGAGCTGATGGAACCGTCGAGGAACGGCCGCCAGCGTCGCGCGTGTCCCCCGGCGTTTCCGATTCATCTCGATATTTCATTCACGACTCCAGACCGGAATGATACGAGTGTGACGGCCGACCGGCCCGCCGAGAATGGACTTTTTCAGCAATTAAAACGAGGAAAAAGAAGGAGACTGAAGTAGAGAGGCGAGGAAAGGAAAGGACGGGGGACAGTTGGTTCTGGTGGCGTCCGTTCAAACATTCGCGAGACGTGGGTTCATGGTTCCAGGAACGTGGAGGCCCCAGGACTTTCTTGGCCTCTCCTCACCGATA
Source organism: Bombus pyrosoma (assembly GCF_014825855.1). Taxonomy (NCBI): domain Eukaryota; kingdom Metazoa; phylum Arthropoda; class Insecta; order Hymenoptera; family Apidae; genus Bombus; species Bombus pyrosoma. The sequence continues at coordinate 12,147,652 of NC_057775.1, read as the reverse complement.
TCTGGCTGCCGGACGTTTTACGACGCTCGCCGCGCGGCCATAAATCGTGCAACGCGGACCGATTTATACATCGATATCGGTGCACTTAAGTATACAAATGTGCCCTTAATTGGACTGTCTCCTCCTGTGCGTACTATAAAAGCGGCACTTCACTCGCCACCCAAATCACCGCTGACAGCAGCTCCTTTTAAGTTGGAAATATGGCCACTAAACGTGGCCACCGTTCACCGTGCAACCGGGTAAAAATCATTTCGTATCGCGGGGGATGGGACGCGATTGTCTTTCAGAAATTTCGCAGGCATTAAATGGCTGGATCTAAGCTGCCGTGATATTTTCCTATTTCTCAAGAGGAGTAGAAAGCTAAAAAGAATTCGAGGAAATTCGTGACAACATCAAGCGTCTATACTTAATCTATTTTACCTGTCTTATGCTAGTTGATTAGGTTCGAAAGAACAGAGAACTTGCGTTGGAGGTTGACAAAAAAATCGAGGAATAACGAGAGCATTAATTCGCATCCGGAACATACAGGTTGTTGCAGGAAGATCAAATCGTTATGCTCGGCGGGTTTCTGTTTCGAAAACGCATCGGCCCGATCGTTTTACTTACGCAATCGGATTAATTAAACGCATTAGAAAAGGTCGGTGTCTTGCGAGATCAATAACAAGCAGCAATGATATCAGGGAATTTCTACTCAGGATAGAAACGTGTAATTAGCAACACTGATTAATAATTTACTACTTCCACGGGTCGGAACGCACGTCTCGCGGAACGAATGCTTTCTGCCCGAGAACACTTCGTCGCGTTATATTTCACGAAGCTACAAGAAGAAACTTGTTTGAGAACAAAAAGATACAAATCGAAACAGAGTATAGAGGAAGTATAAATTATAGCTCAAAAGCCAGAGATTAGATTGGTGTACGGTGCTAGATGTTTTCGATTACGAGTGGCATTCCTCGATAACTAATACAAAAACCTTTTTTAACCCTCATATAGCCTTCATTTTTCTCACTTAATTCGCCTTTTATAATTTCAGGTTTACATAATAAAGTAAAATATCGTACATGTGCAAAGACTTTCATCAAAAATAAAAGAATGAAATTCTTGCATATCCAGATACAAGATCGTTAATATCGGCCATAAGAAAATAAAACGATGTACAGGGTATTGCTTTTTTACGTTTATAACATGTCAAATTGACACAAGGAACGAATGACGACTCAAATTACGTCGAAATTGAAAAAAGAGTTTAAGATTGAACCAAGCAAAAAGATTATTGCCAATATAGCAAGGCGGAGGAATTGCTGGAAACCTATTTCTAAAGAAAACATCGTACTGTTGGTAAACTAAAGGGAACGAAAGGTTACCTTCAGAAAAAAAATCACTGGAACGTTTATTGATAAAGAAACGAATACTAAGCAAATTTATGATCTTCTCCTAATAATCATAGGAATAAGTACAAAAAATGTAACAGGTAAAGCTGTCTATTCGTCATACAGGAAAAAGATTTAACAACCTCCGGTTCAACGTCGATGCATTTTAACTTTCTGATAGTATCATATATGCATCGCATTCGGTAGTAGACAATAACTTAAGAAAATTTCCGGAAAAATGCCGGTAGAACGTCAAGAAAAAGACACAACATATTTGCATATCTGTGAATTCTCCGACGATGATTTTCAAATGCATAGTTTTCTACTCGTCATATTGCACGATGACGCGGCTGATTCAGCTTCAGCTTCCGTATACGTAGATAAAAATGGAAGAGTTGTCAGAACGATATTCATTCTCGAAGAACGTGGGGATGCTATTGTTAATTGTTTCGTGAATCATACTTCGTAGCTTAATTAAGATTATCTCTAACTAAACTCAGTTACGGTAACATTACGTTTCTTTCCACTTCTTTACTATGGAATATTCGATAGATATAAATATTTCTCCATTATGTGATATCGTACGTCATAATACGATATTTTCTATTATTCACTTTTCTATGAATATCCTACGAATAGAAGATTTTCACAATACTCTTCATGTTAAAAGGGTTACGATACTTCCTCCGAATGCTTCGACTCAACAAAGTTCCATTCAGCGAACAAAACCTTGCCCAGGTAATCCATTCCAGGTAATCACACACAAACTTCCTTCCATCGTCAAGAGTACCAAATTGAAAAGCGGCGATCCGCTCAAGACGTAAGAGGTTTTCGAAGCATTTTTACAACGAATTCCGGGCTGATAATCACGCGATGAAGTTTCACCGAAAGATTCTCAACTGTGTGTCGCGATCGACGGCGTTACATTATAAACGTGACCGAGCACAGCCGGGCAATATTTTCACCGGTTGAAATCGGCCGGGGCCGATCACGTGCGACCGATAACAAGTCGGGTCCGACGATGTTTGTTCACTCGGCGTGTCTACAACGGAGCGCCGCCGCGAAACGATTATCGACGTTCGACAATCGAAGGATTTATCGTTCCATTTGCCGGTCGCGTTCGCTTCGAATTCGCGGGACTCACGACTCGCGAAACGAACCAAGCAGATCCAAGCGGAGGGAACTCCTTACACGTCGCATCCACACGATGCACCGCAGTGGAACGTTGCTCTCGTATCGGCGTGCCGATTCCTCTTCACTTATCGCTACGTTGCTTTATTAGGAGATACCTTTCGACAGATACACTCCCGGTCAGGCCACGTTTTTGTCACTTTAAACCAGACCTCGGGGAGGAGTTACCTCTTCGAGGGGAAACTGGAAAGTTTCTAGCGTCTAACGGAACGTCATCGTTTTCGCGAAGAGCTAGTCCCGCGCGTTCCGAACTAGCTTGAAAATCGTGAAAATATCGTTAGTAGACTCACCGTCGGTTCCAACTGGCTGCTTCCGCGAGTGAGAAGCGTCGAGGATCGCGCGGATCATCGATCACCGCGACTGTTTGTCCGCATAATCGGATTTCCCTGGTCGGATCACGATATTTAGCAACGAATGACACACGAAACTTCGCTTCCAAGGAACTATCCCGTTCACACTGACGCGATCACCCAGTCACTCTGGAACCTAGTCGAATCGTTTCACAGTTTACACTATGGGAGCACGAGTTTTGAACTAATTGAGTAATCATCGAGGTCGGAGCCGCGGCGTTCTAGCGGCTCTTGGAAGCCGGTCTACGCAGGCCTGTCACTCGGACCAACCACGATTACGGCCACGAAGAACCCGTGCTGTTTGTCAACGAGAAAGGATAGCAAGACACAGAGCACTGACCACGGAATGCAACAATGGACACCAGTCGTTGTTCACGCTGTTGTTCACTTTGACTCACATGCCGATGACAACCGGTGTCGTGGACGGTTCGATCCGACCGGGGCGGGCTCGTAGAAAAGGAACGATTAGAAACGAGAGTAAACTGTCTGGGGAAACGAGAGTAAAAAAAGAACCGGAATTGGGAGGGCAACAACGTTAAAAAAACGAACGAAGCAGAAGAGCGGAAAAAAAAGAAGAGAAGAAACAGGGGAGAGTACGCTGGTGAAAAAGCAGTGACACCGGCGGTTCGGCCGATACGAATGCCAAATATACGGCGTGGTCGAACACGAATCGTCACTTAGCACCGAAATTTCTTCCTAGACTCACTGGCCGACCGATCTGATCCGTAATAGTTTCGATACGATCGGCGACGCGTCGATTTCTCCCTCTCGTCCACCGAATGGCCGAACCGATCGTTCGTCTCGCGTACACACGATCCACCACTTGAAAGCACGGAATAACGAGGACGACGACGATAACGGTAGCGGCGACAGACGCGTGCAAGGGAACTCACGTTCCAGAACAATTAACCCCAAAGTCTAATCGATTTAATTAGGCGTCAAGCATAGCCTCTTTCCGATCAATCCTGCCCATCTCGTTCGTCGAGTCCCGAGACCTCCTTCTCTTCCTCCCCGTCATCGGGTCCCCTCGATTCTAATCGACCAGTCGACGTCTTCTTTCTCTGTGTCCCGGACGGAGAAATCGGCTGGCAACGGGGACGGGGACGAGAGTTAGCAGGAAACGAATCGACCGAGCTTTTCTCGTCGATTTATACTCGCACTTTTGCTCTTTTATCGAGCCAAACGTTTTTCTTTTAATCACAATCCAATCGACGACTCCTCGACGACGTTACTCCGACCGCGATCGATCGAGTATCGATCGTAAGTTTCGTGGATGAACGAGTGACACTAAACGATCGAAGGTAAGCAAGCACTAGGAAAATCGAAACTTTCGAACAGGTGGATCGTGAAAGTTGGTCACGCGGCGCGCCGAAAAAGGGCGGCAAAGTAGGAAGCAGAGGAGGCGAGTTGTGTCGGTGGCAGCGATTTCCCACGTGTTCAGACGGGCGGGCCGCCCCGTGCGCGGCTTGCTGTCAGAGGGCGCGGCGAAGGTGCCGTCTGTCCCGTCATCCTTTGACCCGGTGCACAGATCGGGAGGAGCGGCGAGGTGCAGCGTGGCTGTCGCGCGTGAGAGATGCACCGGCTGTCGCGCGGCGCGTGCACCGCGATCTCTCCTGATCGCGCGGTTTCTCCTCTGGTTTCCGCGGGCTCGCTTGCGCCCGGAAAATGCGAGGTCGCGGCGAACGGGCTGTCGAATTTCCTCGGGAGGCCCGGCTGTTTTCGCGGCGACACTCGGGCGAAAACACGGTCCGCGAGACACGGTGGGGACGGGCGCGAATCGCCACGGACGATGACAATGATAATGATATAACAATAGCGTGCGTTCTCCGCTGGTTCAGATCTTACACTGAAGACCAAGGTACACATACACATGTGTGTCGGCCGGGCCGGCAGGTAGAAGAAGGAGGTAGAGGCTGAGAGAGGTAGGAGGAGGTGGAGTGTGGCTCCGGAGGGAGGGGAGCTAGCACGCTCTTGTGCACCGGCCACACACAATCGCGTGCCTCGACTCCATACACAGACAAGACCCGAAGCGTACTCTCTCGCGGTGGAATCGGTGAGCTCTCTCTCTCGCGCGCGGGCCACGGCTAACGTGCTTTCGCTGTACGTATATACACGCGGACGGGACCGTATCGAACGTGTATTCGTCGATTCGCATTACCTACATGCATAGTGGGATTTAAGTACGTGCATACATACGTACGTACCGGTATGTAGGTACGCGCGCCGCGAACAGAACGGAACGTCTCCTCTGTGGTGCCTGTCTTTGCTCTCGCGTGTTTGGCCTCTCGCTCTGGCTCGCACCGTGGCACCGGTGTGCGTGGCCGTCGTCGTGGCTGCGTACCTGCGCCGGTGCGTACCTGCGTTCGCGTACAGGCGCACGCGAGCAAGCGAAAGAGAGAAGGGAAGGCAACAGAAGAGGGAGGAAGAAAGGAAAAGAGAGAAAGAGGGCAGTGTGTGCGGCTACACGCGAGGAGACAACGCCATACCGCGGCACACACAGGTATAGACCAGCATCAGGCTAGCCTCGCCTCATCCCGCCAACGGCACCTCGCCTCACTTACATACGATACGATACGATACGAGCGAGCCACAAGGCAGGCAGGTAGCGCACAAAACTAAAGAGACTCGGGGAGAAGCCGTGGCGGAACCGAGATGGTGACGGAGCGACGGAGAAAGAGGGCCGAGACGCGGCTCGCAGGTTGAACCAGGTGAGATGGGGGGAGGGAGAGCGGAGGGAGAAGGAGAGAGCGCTAGAGACAAGGTACGTGGACAGGCGAGAGCGAGAAGGCTAGAGGGAGAAAAGAGGGAGCCAAGACTAACCACTAGCGAGGTAAGAGAAGAGAGTGACCAGAGAGAAGAGACGAGAGGAGAAGAAACGGTCTGCGGGACCTGGTGGAGGGGTGTACTTCGTTGCTGGTGCTGCCGGTGCTGCTGATGCTGCTGTTGCTGTTTAAGCCGCGAGTACGCACGCTTTAAGGCAGTCGCGCGAGTATTATCTCGCTCTCCTCCCTCCGCCCATCGACTTGCCAACCTTCTAGAACTTCTGTTCTAGGGATGAAAGTGGGGTAAAGCCCGGAGAGCAGAACGCGTATCGGCCTCTGTTCTCTGTTCATTGATCGGGCGAGTTTGGTTCGGTTACGGGAGCCTGGTGAAACCGCTCGAAACCGACTTGAAACCGATTGCAAGCCGATCATACGGTGTTATACGAAGACGATATATCGTGACTATCGTTCCGGTATAATGTATACGATTTTCGAACAAGTTTCGGAAACATCTGCATCGGCCAATTAGTCGTGGCGAAAAATCCGTCAGCTCCGACAGATCCGGTCGGGCTTATCGCGGCGAAGGATCGATAAAAGCGGGCAAATCGAACGCAAGAAGGATTAAGACGCGCGGAGAGGACGATCGGCTCGCGTTCAGGGCACCGTAACCGGCTGTCTCGTTTCCATCGGCCGAATTACCTGTCATCTCTTCTTATCTCGGACAATCCGTTCATCCGTTTCTCCGCGTCTCGTTTCTCGAGAGAGAAGCTGATCGATGTCTTCTTTTTATTTTGCCCCTGTTCTACCCAGGAGAGGACCGCGAAATTAATTGAATCGATACCCCGTGCGACGTGTGCAACGGAAATAAATATCTCTCCTTCGTTATACGTATATCTCGCGGTAACAGCTAGGCAAGAACCGAGTATAACGTAATACCAGAAGATAAGTACTCTTTCTCCTGAGCGGCTGTCGAACGGATCACGCGCGAAATAGCGACACGCGTGAACAATAGCCGCGGCACCGTTACATAAATCGAATTACCTAACAGGCCGAGTCATTGCACAACTGTATTTGCGTGCGTCGATGGTACCAAAGTGATTTGTTTGCGCGCAATTTAGAACATCTGTGCGCACGGCCTTCGCCGGCCGTGTTTGTAGGCACACTCGTGATAATAACCTGCCGCGCGGCAAACCGCCGAAGGACGTTTTCGAAAAGTCCGTTACACTCGTCTCGCCATGCCTACTCTTTCCTTCTTAGTATTTTCTCTGCAGCGCTTACCTTTTACCTCGTTTGATTATGTATCCTGATATTATACGCAGCAGCGATATTATAGAAGGAGAGACGATGGTACGTGCGGTGACCGATCGATGCAAAAATAAAAAATCGGGCCATGGGGAGGAAGGTGTTTGATTTATCGTTCGGTCGCGTTCCGCGAGCCTTGAGGTGGCGCGATCGCGCGGCCGTTGCGCCACGTCGCGTTCCAATTTTGACTTCTACCGGCGCATAATGAATCGGTATGCAAATCCTCGAATAAGGATCATAACTCATTCGTGCGATATCGTGTTCTCACACGCGGTCAATCGGACACGCCGAGTCCAAGGCGACACGGCCCCGACGCGACTCGCCGCGGACACACCGTCCAGATAAGAACACCGAACACCGAACGCGGCAATTACAACTGCGTTCGCTTCTGTGTGTATTGCCATGCTCGAACGATGTACGTATACAGAGTGACGCGAAAGTAACACAGCTTTAAAATGATTAACAATGAAACTATGAGGAATGGTGAAAGAAGTTTGTGGTATCTGTCCTTGTTAAACGATTTAAGAGATAGTCGTTGTAGGAAATTTTTGTTTCGTGTCTCATTGAAGCAACTATTTTGTTTGCTAATTTATACGAACGACGAAATTGAATTATCATTTTTCTTAAGTTGCTTGTCAGTCGACTAATAAAAAAACATCATGCGCAATTTATCATCGATGGTTTTTAGTATAACTAGTTCTTCCCCTTTGATATTTTTACCATCCAACTATTCCTCCATGTTCATACGTACCGTTAAATTCTTTACTCTCCAAAACATTACCTAATTTCTTGCCCTCATCTCTGGCGGATTCGCTCCTTTAGAACGAGCCAAGAACTTGGTACACAAATCTGTTCAAAGACTAACTTCGCGATGCATAATGAACCACGATACGCAGCATTTTCTATACAATCTTTCCAGTTGCGTTACTTTTATCTCACCCTATAAGTATATTCGACATATAGAAACAGAGCGGAGCTGACAGAAGAATAAAAAAAAACGAAAAAGCGATCGAGTCGAAGTGACATGAAATATGCGATCGCGTCCGCGTAAAAAGCATCGGCCCACCATCGTCCCTGTTAAGTGTCCGCGAAACCCACTCGCGACCGGGTTTCCTCTAGCTGCGTTTCGCAGTCTTTTGCGTCGCGAGCCGAGAGATTTCAGCTCGTCCGGGGGGAGAACCGACGTGATTAATGATCTCCGGATCGAGAATCCGTGAAACGAGAACCGAGCTCCACGCGAGGATCTCTGCCACCTGTGCGCGCGATCGCCTCCGTGCGTAGAGGAAAGAAGAATCTGAGAACACGTTCTTGCCCATCCTCCATCGATCCGCTTCGACAAAAAGATCTAATATTTCCGCTGTGAAAAGAACATCGTACTTTACAAATTTCGAGTCTTTGGACAGTTCGTTACGACTTCCATCGGTCGACCGACACGGACGAAGGATGATTCGCGGTTCGATGGGGTTCTAGACGATATTTACGATCGAGGAACGAGGTCACGGAACGCGAAGAGAATAATGAATTTCGCGACGGGAAGACACTCGCGTGTTACCACATGCACACGTATACGCACACACAAACACGACACGGTTATTAAAGCGTTCGAGGGCGGATTTATCGCGTGCCCGGTGGACATTAACTGGGCAAAGTGTCAAGGGCGACTGAGCTTGTTACGGCACGGATGCTTCACTTTATCAGCGAACGAACATTGACGGGAAACCGTGAGAAAGAGAGACGGATAGGCAGATAGAAAGCAGCGCCGGAGGAACGTTAACAGAGGCGAGAGAACGGTTGGTCAGAAGTAAGAGAGAAAGACAGTGCAAGAGGACCGCGCGGGGGTGTTGGAGGGAAGGGGAAAGGGTTCGTTCGAAAAGCAGGGTACCCGTGTCCATTGACCGTAGGTACGCCAGTGTCGACCGCATCGATAATTCGATAAAGTGTCCTCACATTACCCTATTGATTGCTCCATTGTCCCGCGACGCTTCTCGCCGATGGGCCTCGTCCAAGCTTTCAACCCCTTGGTTCAACGCTTTGCTTCCTCTTCCTTAGTCTCACCGCGGCGGACTCGTTTGTGTACACGATTATAACGATATTTCCATACGTAAAAGGGATAGTTCTGTATCGATCGACGCGGTCGCAGCCTTCGTTAATCATAGAGCCAGGGACGCGGGAGTTATTGAATTTCGAAGAAGCTCACCCGCGACCATCTAGCCGCCAACGATTCGATAACTTCCGTAAAATCTCTGGTGTTCGTAGCTACGTCGATGATATTCGTGAATCGAAATCTAGAATTCTCCCGGTATAGATATAGGAGACACTGTTCGACAAGTTTAACAATCTACTTTTCAGCAATGTTGACAGTAGCAACGATAAGTTTCGATAAAGAAGTAACGGAATAAGATTAAACTTTATTTCAGAAATCAAAACAAATTTCATCGAATATAAAAGTGTTTTCGATGACAAAGTTTTCCTAAAACGATTCGAATGTGACGGAAGATCTTCAAAATATCAGACGAGTTCGATCGATGATTGCTTCGGAGAAAATTGCAAATGTTTATAAAGATTCTCATCGGCATACGCGAGAATTCTCAGTATTTTTCTATCAGCCCCCGTACATCAATGGCCACGCGAACGGCCAGCCGGATCTCTCGTGAAATCGACGATCGATTATAGCCGAGGAGGGTCTGTAAAGAAAGCTGACGCAGGAAGGAGGTGAGAGGGGCCAGGCGAACAGCACACGGAGGAGAGATCCGGACCTCTGCTGCATGCCTGAATCCTAATTGAATCGTCAGGATGCTCGACTACCGGCCCTTCTCCGGCCCGCTGACATCAAGAATGTGACAGACAGTCGGGCATCGTGCCCTTTTCACGATCCCTCCGCGTCGAACCTCCGGCGACCCGCCGTACGATTCCGATGTATTGCCCGTCGTTCCGTCCAGCTCGTTTACGCATAATTTGCTCCGCCGTGATTTGGGTTTACGACGCGCGAACCCCTTACACCGCCGACCGGAGTAAATCAACGCTACACGATCGAACGATGTTTTCTCCTGACCTTGTCGGTACTTCCGTGAATTCTTTCGTTCGCGTAAGACGAATTAAGTTAAGCAATTCGCAGCTAAGGTATACGAAATCGGAGAAATTTTTCGTTTATACGCGTCGTACGAAAGGAAGTGAATTTTTCTTGTTAAACGAATAAGTTGAAGCGATTAACAAACAAATATCGTTAGTAAAGAAAATTCTATATTTGTTAAATACCGTTTACAAGGGGAGAAGATATCGATGACAGCTTGTTTTGTCGATCTAACGTCTTTTGGAGCTCATTTTTATACATAATGTTCATAGCCTTCTACCAAAATACCAGAATTTAAAAAATCTTCTCAGAATCGAGTTTCTCTTGTCCCTCGAGTTCATCAAATTGCTTTCCAGCTTAAAATAATGACATAAATCATAATCATCGAAAACCGTTTGCCACGCTAACCGAACACCGAAAAACAGATAATTTTCGCTTCCGCGTGAAATATCAGCACAGGTTAGCGAACAAGGATTCGTTTCTAGCCTCTAGGGAATCTTCTGACATTGGACTTGAGCTAAGCTTATCGTTCGTGGTGTTTGTACCTGTTCTTGTGGGCGGAGCACGGCGTGCCATTCTATTTCAGCTCGGCTTTCATTCATAACTTGGGTTTTTAATAGCTTGCCGCAGCATAACACGCAGCGCCTCTAGCGATGTTCGAGGATAGCCCCGATATCGTCCCGTAGACGCAAAGTCCACGCGAACCATAGACGCTCGAATGAACCCCTTTTCCTTGACTTTTCTCGCACAAATCGACGCTTTATCTGATCCCAAGATATTAATCGAAATATCAAAGGTACGACTCGTTACTCGTTCTGCGAGTTTAATTTTGGAAATGAAAGTTTGATGAAATAGCGATGAGTATGAAATAATGATATCGATACTATCAAGATGATAAAGCGAACATAAATAATATAATACAAATTACGTAAGTAAAATTATAGCATCATCGCGTTTTAAAAATGGAATACTATCTCCCCTCGTCAAAAGAAAATTTATCGAGTCTTGAATTAAATGCTCTTACTTTCAACGACAGGTAATATGCATGTACCATTAAATGCCATTCTGTTAAATCTTCTTCTGAAAGGAACTAAAGCACGAGTCGTATCAAAAAACATACATCTCATAATGAGATACGAGCTATATGTTAATTCGCTTGCACCAGGTGCACGATGGAAACGAACTTACGAGTATCGCTAACTTGAAAATTTATCGAGATTGTCAAGACGTTATAATTCTTTCGGTCCGTTAATCTCTATAAGAATAGAAATGAGAAATAACCTGTGCAGCTTTATCGTCCGAAAAGAAATGTAAAGATACACACGATCGAACATATTTCTTTCTTATTGCTACAGTTACTACATTTTTCACACCTTCAAATTTACAAAACCAATAAATATAATATTCCTTCTTGATTTATGAACCTCCGATACGACAAAACTAACGCATCGAGTGGAACAGACGAAGAATAAGATTATTCAACGTCTGGACGATCCTTACAGGCTCGTATCGAGCACGAATGGAATTTGAGGAAGGCGGTTAATGAAGAAATCAGCCTGTGTACCTATGTATGTAACTACGTCTGGTAGTAGGAAAACGGGCTGGTTTGCTAAGATCGCGAGCAATTTCATTCGCAAGAAACCCGGAATTACGCAACGAGGTATGGTCCTGTCAGGAATGATATATTATAGATGCGATACGAAGATTAGATGTCTGAGAGCAGATATAATTTTATACACTCTCGTGGAACGCGTTTCCTGTTTGACAAAAGAGAAACGGCGCCGATATTTGCAGCGCGCGGCAGCAACAGCTTTGCAAGGAAAACAGAAACAGAAACGATAGACGGAATGGCGTGCGACGCGAGCGCCACGGGATCGAACGTGGTTTCCGGGCGGCCAGGCGAAACCGGAAGAGCACTTGTTATCGTCGAAAGGCGTACATCTGCTCGCATAACCGTAACACGAGCTCGTGGAATTCCGTTTGACATCGGAGAAGTGGATCTCGCTCGCAACAGATCGCTATCGCGACCTTTTTTTTCAAACGCAAACTGTTAATTCGTTCCATGCATTAACGTTCGAACGATCGCCTCCCGAGAGCGCGCAGATACAGCGGTGAACGAATCGGGTGCAATTAATCTGACAGTGCACAGACGTGTTTCGCGTTTCGATCGTTTCCGGCTCTCGGACCACGCCAGACGTTGAGCAACGTATCACACGCGTGTATACGTTCACGTCCCGTTCGTGCTTGCGCCACTCGATCAAAACGACCACGATTATTATGTACAGAAGTTTATCATTTATTATTATTACTCTCTTATTTTTCTCTTCTCGGAGGTTATCGATATTCAATTGAAATATGGACGAATTACCGCGTTTATCATTCGTAATGTGGAACGATTGGATGTTAAACGTTTTTACGTCGATAAAAAAATTAAGGGACAGACTGAATTTTACAGGAAACATTCGTTGCTGCAAGAGCTTGGAAAGACAACTTGGATCATCGAACGTCTACAGTTTACCACAAGTACGTCTCTCCTCGACGAAGGAGAAAGCTCTCTCAGCCCCGTCATCGGGCGAACGCCATTTTTGTCGCAGGTGCGGACGAATGTTCGGCAACAAATCATATTCTTCTCTCTTGGCGACCGGCAGGCGGAGAGAGCGTGTCTTCGTAAGCCGATTAATCCTATCGAGCGTATCTCCAAAGGATTCTCTCCCTGTTATTCTCTTTCTCTCTCTCTGCTTGACACACAGGAGGATGAAAGGCCGTGACACGCATATAGGTAGAAACGCGCGAGAGGTCCTTTGGGCGCGATCATCCTCGCCAGTGGTTGAAGAAGGAGAGAATAGCGATGGAGAACGGGTCGGCAGGACGGGGGTTGGGAGGGTGGATGAATATCCGAACAAAGAAGGAAGAGGGATAAGGAGGGAGGTATACACGAACGGCGCGAAGACGAGGGGTGGGCAGAGAGGCGAGGGCGACGCCACGAGGCTTATAAATAGACACGCGGATAATCACTCAGGATTTATGGTAACCACGGATTATCAAGTTGTACAAGGGGGTATATTTCATATTCGCGACGTTACCTTATTTCAATGGGGGAATACCTGTTCCGCGCGTTACAAACTGCATGAACGCGCATACACGGGACAACATGTGTGTTGCCTCCGCATCTTTCCATCTCCTTCTCTCCATCCTTCTCTCTCTCTCTCTCTCTCTTTCTCTTCTGGCGTCTATGTACACGTATATACACGAGGCTGTGGATCACACACAGACTTGGAACCAAGACGCCACGGAACTGGCTCGAAGAGGCGTTCAGGTGCTTTCTCTCTCTGTCCCCCTTTATCTCCTCGATTCTCCCTCTCCGTCTAGCGTTCGTCCTGATCTCGCCGCGGCTTGCCCTTCTCTCAAAATCATTCCCACGTTCGCCAGAGTGCGTCTACAAAAGTGGCCAGCCACTTTTCCGAGAGACCGATCCCCTGACCGATCACCGACGACACCGTACACTGGCTCGATATCCGGTCTCGAGATTAGAACCAGAACTCTTACGGGCGGAACGGCGTCGTTGGCGTCGCCCGTCCGTCACAGCTGGAATTTCGAAACCACTCGACCGAAAGGATGAAATTGCAGGTGAGATACGGCACGGCCATGGCTCCTTCGAGAACGGGAAAAGACAAGCAGAAATTGCTACCAGAATGGGACCGCGACCCTTCCTCTTCAGCTTCTTCGTGCTCTTCATCTTCTTTCTTACGTACGGGAACACGGAATGCGTTTTTAACCCGTCATCTTAAACCCACCCTTTATAATCGTGCTGGTTTTTATTTACACGAGATCTAGTCGTTTGTTTGTCTTACGTTGCATCAGAGAATTATTCCCAACAACTAAGAAAATTGTTTTACTGTCCAGTTTAGATAGAAAATTAACGAGAAACGATACAAGGAGAGACGAAGAGAGTATTTATCATTTGATTTTCGCGCGAAATGTTTCCTATTCTTCGATCCATCAGTTTAAATTTTTCCGATAAAACAATAAACATAATTAATACATACCATACTCTGACAGCATCATGCATCACTCCTACACCACGATAAGAGAAATACATCACAGGCAAACTTCCCGAATTCCACGGCCCAACCCGTCGAACACGTTGCCTTAGCAAGAAACAACGGTTCCATCTCACCTAACAGGATTCGATTCTTCCTCACTTGACTTCTCTCCTATCCGGCGGAGAAAAGACGCGTGAGAAACGCCTCTAAGCGTAACCCCTCGACTCGCGCGACCCTTATCGGGTCTCGAGTATCTCGCGCGTAGTACTCGCGGCCGTCGATCGATCGCCGAGTGAAAATGGAAAATGATTCTTCGGCAACGTGTTTATCGATTTCGAACAAAGGCGCGCCGCGAAGTCCGATAAGCTCGCGAGCGGAGATCTGTCCGGCGATTTGTTCGTTCGTTCGCTCGTTCTTACGATCGTTCGTTCGTTCGCGGCAATTACGAAGGAGCCTGGAAGAACGCACCGCGCGATCCTTTGAGCGCGCGAGTCACCTCCGTCTGTCTCGGTTCGCCGACAGAGGCATCGCGTGTACCCCAGATTATATCGCCAGGATGCAACAATAGACCCAGAGTCCCTCTTACCCGCCTTCCCGATCTCCAGCATCTTCTACCGTTTCTGTCCTTTCCCCTCTTTGCCGCCCCTTCGTCAGCACACCCACCCCCAACAGCCTGACGAAATATTCCCACAGAGCGAGCTTACATATGGGATTAACGCACCCACTAGGCTTCCCATTGTCAACACACGCACACACCACGCTAGGTGCCGCTCCTACAATACCCCAATATTCCTCGATCTAAAACCGACCGCCGCCGCGTCTTTCTACGCGATTGTTAACGGACTGCCTCCATTATGCAGACCTAGGCCAGCTCCGACCCTCGGATCAGGTTGCTCACGATTTTCACTATCAGGACCAGATGTTTACGGAGGTCGTTTCGAACCTTCGACGACACAAGTGGAACTTTTTCCTGGACTTTGAGGTGAATTTTTTGGAAATGAATGTTGAAAGTGGTAATCAGAATGCATAACTGAGGAACTGATGTAGAGGAACTGATAATGCGGAGAGAGGATGTTTGTAGAGTTTGTATTAGGATAATTTATGTTGCTAGAAACGTGTCGTTCTCGTTGTAGATTGCAGATATGGAGATCTTTGTGCAATAAATACCTAAGTACTTGGTAATTGTAGATATCGTTGCTGATCGTAAATTGACATTTCTGCCTGTCATATCGACAATGGGATTGTAAATGTTGCAGGGAATCGAATGAAATAGACACGGTGTAAAGATTAACTATCTTTGTAATGATGGATCGATGTTAAAATTTTTCCAGAACATTTCTGGGAATTAATAATTTAAGAGCATTTGTAGCAAAATTTAGTGAATGATATAGTGTGTAACTACCATAGTTACAATTTCGTAAAAATAACTGCAGCTATGTGAAATTTGATAGAGCTTTAAAAAGATGCGAACGATTGAGGGACAGTTAGATTAGAATATGCAATTAGAGAAAGATAGTAACGCTATCGGAAAGATAAACCTACGAATGCGGTGCACCTTTAGAATGAATTATTGCAATATTCAGCCATGATATCATTAGAATCTCATATCTCAAATTCATCGTATCCCATCTCTCACCACGAAGAATCTAATTTACTGCTAACAAGATATGTAATGACCGCGCACACACGTGGAATAACTTCATGAATATCGATCTACGCGGAATTAATCTGACTTATTAAGCAGCCACGGAAAACGCGACTCATCGTGTCCACGGCGACTCGAAAAAAAGAAAAGGAAATCTGACACGCAGAAACGAATCGATTCATCTAGCCGCGTCGAACGGTAAACAATAGCTTTCAACGTGGACACGACAGCACACGTAGAGCACAAAAGGATCTTCAGGAAAGTTAGAGCGAGAGAGTTAACTACCGATACACAATCGGCATAGGGACAAAGAACACAACCAGCTTGCTCATTCTCATCTTACGTTGCTACATCACTCGATTTGCAGATTTGATCATTCCAATTAATAATGAAACTATGCGTTGCTTATTTTTGAGATTGTACGTAGGAAGGTCCTGTCGCAATGCTATAACTAATCAGTGCTATACATATTTCTTCCGTTAACCAAATAACCACCAATAGTAGCTGACTACCTTTCGATGATAGTGTTAACATAACACAGCTGCTATTGATAGCAAACATGGGTAGGAACGAAAAGAAAACACGGTATTCGGACACATGCGAGTGGTAATTGAAGAAGATGCGCCCTTATATGCCGGGCATTCATCTGACAAATCCATTCATCCGTTCACCTGAGCCACCGCGGCCTTGAGCGATCCTACGGCGCGCATACGGGCGAGAGAAGTAACCATCGCATTCCAACGGCAATGAAAGCGTGCACGAATCGAGCGGTGCGTCGACGAGGAACGAAAGAACGGTACTTAAGGGTCCGCTCCTTTCTCGCGGCTCCTGTGAAAAAAATACTTTCGCTCGGAGGTTCGTACGAACGACGAGGACATTGAAGAGAGGGGCAGTCGGGGGGCGGGGATCATTCCGAACGATGACTAGGCGATTTCTCCAATTCGTCGGATGCTATCGCCGAATACTCGGTCCACGGAAATATTCCGCGAAGCCGATATCGGATTCATTGCTCACGAATCCGTTCTGAAGCGTTCCATCTTCGGTCGAGCTTGTTCATTAGCACGATAATGGGTTACTCGAGCGGCGAGCCCAGCTTCTTCTCCTTTCGAATCGACGTTAGATTACGCGCATTCCGAACGATACCTCGAGCCATCGAGATTCCCTCGGCCAAGAAATTTCTCTCGGTCTTCGTGACATTACCTTCGGTTTATACGCGAGTGGTCGTTTATCGTAATTCGGGCGGGACGACTAAAGAGACTCGCGGATGCAGAATCCGCGACGATTAAACGCACCAGATACAATGTCAGTCATGGAAAATCCTGGCTCCAGGAGATAATACGAATCTACGTGCCTGTTAACATTCCGTTTGGTCGTGGAACGGGTTGCCGACTCGATGAGCCGCGTCTCGATCTTTCCGTCGAGCTTCACCATCCACCTTAATTAGCCCTGGATTTATAATGCCGCAAATCGAACGCTCGATTGATCATTTTAAGAGTTGTTTCACGAGCAAGTGGTTTTATTATCATCATTATTATTATTATTATTATTCTGCTGATACGCGAGACGCGTAGCGAGCAGAGGAACGAAGAAAAGAAAGAAAAATGGCTTCGTAGTTGAAAATAGGCGTGTAGCTAGTGTGTATCGGGATCGACGATCGAACGCGTTAATAACAAAGTTAGTGTAGCCGCGTAGAATACCCTGTGGGATCTCCTTATTAATTTTTCGCCCGGGCGGATCGCCGTCGTAATTTCTTCCGCGGCCGAGATATTCAGCTTTTGCTCGTAATTATATCAGCGACGATTTAAATTCTAATACCCGAGCACGGCGAGTCCGCAAGCCGGTTAATGATCTCTCGTCACGAGCGGAGAGCGCGACAGAGCGGGACCCTCGCTGGAGGAAGAGAGAAAAATTAACGCTGAAAGTGCCTGTGGTGCAACAGATCAAAGCAAAACGCGGTTAACGTCGTCACCGGTTTTGTCGAACGTGAAACGACCTGGGCCGCGATATCCGTCGTTAAAGATACGTGTTGAACGAGCAGAAGCTCGCGTTCCTGCTCGTATAAACGTCACAATAAAAAAATTTGTTAACCACTGCGAGAAATCGTATGGAAAACCAGCTCGTTGTCGTGAAGGAAGACGTTCTCTCGACCAATATCTCTCCAAGGCGAGCATAATAATATTTGATCGAGAGCAGAAATGGAAAGAACAAAAACGTGGTTTCACCGCTCGAGCGAATAGAAATGAGTATAGATGACCGTCTTAGTTTAAGTTGCTTATTCTCGTGATTAACTATTTGGTATATATGTATATATACTGCTATTCGTAATCACAAACAGCTTCAAACAATTGAATCCTAAATGTTAAATGTAAAATCTGTTCTATCGTTATCTACAGCAAATACTAAATTGTGCGTATTCTTTTTCGGTAATACGATGACCTGGTTGCACAACTTTACGTGGACAAAGCAAATAAAGGGCGGAGCGTTCGCGCAACGGTGGAGAAAAATGGGTTCTTGAGATCTAAACCGTTCATTATTCCTCCCCTTTGAGCGACACGACGATGTATTCCGTTCTGTTAATGTGTAACGCGACCAACGATTCGAATCATTGTTACGTAACGAACGAATGCGACTAATAAGACGTTGTCGTGTAAACGAACGTATTTAACGACCCGTTCACAGCACAACGTAAGCGTGCTACGCTCGTTTCTACGTGTTATCGTCCCAGGCTTTGCAATAACGATCATTCGTGCTGCTGTTGACGCAGGTTCAATAAGTGGAATGAAAGATTAACGACCTACTTTGATTTTCCACCACTATTACATTTTATTTTTAATCTCAGTCTTTATAGGTTCACTTTTTACTAATCTTAAATTCTGTTGCAACAACTTTGCGATATTTTTGTATTCTGAACTCTGAATTCTTTTAATTAGAGAAATCTCATTGCGAACATGATTCTATCACCAAAAATTACAGAATATGTAAAAAAGATTTAATCGAAAAAATCTTGCTATTTCTAGAACGATTAATTAAGTTCTGACATGTATAAATTGTCTTACTTCTTTCGTCCATGAAGTCGTGATATTACTTTTTGCGGTAATCTATTATAGTTTTATTTAAATCCATCGCGTTGCATATTATGATACTTCGATAAATCTGCAATGATCGTTTTTGCGTCTCCTTCGCTATTTAAGTATACCTACATATACATTACGTTTATTTATAATTATCTGCACAGGCACGATGATGCAAATCATTTTTAAAATGAGATTAACATTTTTTTACAACGTTCAGGTATGCATTGCACGGAATATTTTGTTACTTGTAATTTCTTGGATTCAAATTAAACATGCATACTTTGTTTTTTTTTTTTTTTTTACCGAGACTTCAACGAAAACGTCAATAAAGGCATTAATAATTAATGGGATAATCTTATTTCAGCGTATAACATTACTATACTCTTACGTGTAATTAGCGTGTAATTATTAATTACATTTTTTGTATTACAATGTAATACAAAAAAGGAACGGAAACGGAAGCAAAATTAAGACTGAGAAATTGAAAAGAACATTCATCATTCGGAATCACCAGTTTCCCGGACAGACGTACGTAAGTAAATATAGATATGTAACAACGTCTTGGCCAACGTCTTCATAGAAAAAGAAAAACAAGTGAAAAAAAACTAGAGAGAAAAACCGAAGGGGAGCAAAAAGAAGGAAAAAAGAAGTACACAGACCGGACACTCGAAGGTGGCAGTTTTCCAGCGCAGCAGCTTAGCCGGTACAGTTGAAAGAGATACGTGATGCACACATGCGCGACCGGTTCAGGGGGAGCGTCGTGGACAATGCCAAGCTGCGCTACGACGACGTGCGTACGAGGTGACTGCCTGTGTTCGGTGTTTCGCGAACAAATGGGAGAGCATCGTGCCGGCACCCTGGCTCGGTGGCGAGGAGATGCCGGAGGAAAAGGGGCACCGCCACGAACGACGACGACGACGACGACGACGACGACGACGACAACGACGACGATGATGACGACGACGACGACGACGACGGCGACGGCGACGAAACAACGACGAGAACGAGGAGGAGGAGGAGAAGGAAGAAGAAGAAGAAGAGGTCGAAAGCATTGTTCCGCGCCCCTCGCACCGTACACCGCGGACCGCTCGTTTTTCGTCCCACTACGTTTCATACCGATGCACCATGCGGTACCTTCGCTCTCTCCCTTTCTCTCTTTTCCTCCACCTCCCTAAAGCCATCTCAAACGCACCGGCCCGTGCTCAGGTGTGCTCCATTGTTAAACGCCCCACATATCGCGTACGCGGCCCGCGCTTACCCTCTTTATTATGTGTTTGCCCATTATAACGAGAGTGAGAAAAAGATACGAACCGAAAGCGGAGCAACAGAGACGACAGAAAGGGGATGGAATAAAAAGGATACGTGGGGTGAGGAATAGACCAGAAACGCAGAGCCACTGGCTGAGGGATCAAGTGGCATTGTCCGGTCCGACGATGCCCTCGCTTTTGTAAGATCTTGCGCATCGCTGCCAGCCAGCGATTCGAATGCCTCCCGTATACACAGAGAACGATAAAACATCCCGAAGAACGAATTCACCTAATGTCGCTTAGCTCTGCTTGGAAATGGAGAGTCGTGACCCTGGGCCAAGAGGAAAGCTCGTGGAAGGTAATAAGTAAGGATTTTTGCTCGTTCCGATGTTTACATTATGTTCAGCCACGGCAACGATGCGAACTCAAGTCGTTTTGTTGGTCCCTTTGCGGAAGCATTTCGCGACTCAGAAAACGAAGGAAGGAAAGAGAGACAGAGAGAGAACTATGACTCTTTATCGCCAGCTCGTAGAGTACAGTACGCACGGGATACGCGTTTCGTAGGGATTTTTCAACGGTACCAATCGCGCGATTTCCCTCGGTTTCCAACGGGCTGAACGTACCGTATCCGAGAGTACGAGTACGTAGAGACTTCTCGCGTAGTCTCGAACGGGTTGGGATTGAACTCAGACGCAAGGGCTCGCCGGGAGAGGCATAGCCAAAGGGATTTACGCGGTACTCGACGCGGACTCGACCTTTAGGGTCGACCCATTGAAAAATTAGTAAATTATTTAAGACTCCGCCGGCCACGTCTGTGCTTGTTCGCGGTTGATTTATTTCGACTATCGTGATGCATGGGCCGGCTATCCAATATTGTAATACGTTTTGCATACGTGGTATATACGCGCGCGTACGTATCATTGTCGACGTTCCGTGGCCTAGCGATTGAAACACTACCCGGGCTATATCTCAACAGGTTCGCCGAGCGTTATGAGCGGCTGCTCTACACGGCATTATGTTCTCTGGATGGGCTGGAACGATGCGAAGGGGAGAAGAAGAAGATACCGGTCGCAGTTGTCGGATCAGAATCCTATATTATCGCGCTCTAGAAGCTCCGGGGCAGGTGTATCGGTGACCCTTGTCTTAGCACGTATTCCACACGCATTTTACACCCTACACCCCGGCGGGATAAGACAAAGCGAAATATACCATCGGCTATGGCGCGAGAGGACGGCTCGTTCTTCTTCGAGCGCCACGGCTCTAACCGCGACCGCGTGAAACGCCTGTCCGCCAGTTTTTACGCTGTTGCAGCGTTCAAACTGTTTTTAAAGAACCGGTTTCATACCGATTACAGGTGTTTATTATTGTACTTATGCAACGCCGGATTGTTACCGACACCAAGTTATAGGACGAGGTTCGATTTCTATTTTCAGACTGGATAAAAGGGACAGATTCATTGGAAAGCAAATGAAATTAATGAATGATAATTTTTCCGACCGTCGATAAATCTTATACGAATGTATGGCAATGTACAGAATGTAGAAACACATAAATCTACTTTATTGTCATAAATTCGTTACTATGGATAGATTGTAATACCGATACCTATTACGCATACCTATTATGCATCTTGATGTTGTTAGATTGTTTGCTTTTAATTGTTATAATCTGGAATTCAAATTAATCGCTTCTATGTTGCAAGACGTCTGTTTCTAGTTTTCCTATGCTAATTCCATGCATTTCGATATGAACAGGATACACAAGTTAATTAGGAAAATACGCTGGCATGTTATCTTTATATCCTTGGAAAAATGAGGCATCGAAGTGATCATATACCGGTTGTTGCTTAAGAGAATAATAAGTTTAAACTACTATCGTATTGTTAAAGGTATCGTGTACCAAGCACGTTTAATAAATCGAAAATAATCGTTAGATTGTTTATAACTCTTGGCAGATGTCTAGCTGCTACGAAATACCCAATTTTCGAGACGTCGATACTAAACTAATCTAACATGCGTAAGTGCATTCGACCCTTGAGCCACCATAAATGATTTTGTCGAGTTACCGGTGCACTTACTCACTCGACGTCATTCGTCACGCTGACGTTCGCTTTAATAAGTAAGCAACAAACCTCATTTAACATCTCACACGCACCGAGCTGTTCCATGGTTCCCCCTTCGGAGAACTTGTCAGAATCGAAAATCGCAATTTTCCCGTTAAATACACCTCGCCAGTTAAGGGTTACACTAAACTTTCACGCTTATTAAGGAGGCAGAATCGCGGTGCACCGGCAGCGAGTTAGCTAGCTCGCTCGTGCACACGCAGGCTGCTTGAAATTCACGCTATAAGTTGTATCAACGTTCCGGACATTCAATCCCGGCGTACGTTGCGCGAGCCCGGCCGGTAATGAAACATTTAACGCGCGTTCCCTTATCTCCGCATCTGGTAATATACAACGAACGGTGAGTACGGTGAGGTGCGATAATTCGAGCGCGCGCGCGGCGATTCGCGCCGTTTTTCTCCCCACCATCGGGTACACCGTTCCCGTTACATAATGGCGAGTCTCGAAACGAGCAGGACTGCCACTGAAAAGCAGTCGTGCCCGCGGTGTACAACTCGTTAATCACACAGGCGAACGCTGCCGCGAGTTTTCAAAGCTTTCGCATATACACATGTACGTATGTACACAGGCTCGACCGACAGTCGACATTCGGTTCGACAACGTTCTACGTCAAATCCGCGCCGATTCTCTAATTCATCGACGCGTGCGCCAGCCTTTCCTCGCATCGCGAATCGTTTATCGCGGGATCTCCGCCACGATAGTCTATCGCGATGCCGCATTGCACCGCGCGAAAATGTTTTCCCCCGTGGGTAAAGCTACGCGCCGTCCCTGAATGCCAACGTTCTACGATTCCCCTTGACTTTTGTCCGGGGCACTTGAGTTATGTTAAAGTCGGCACAAAGTATAGAAAGTCGGCTCGTACTCACCTCCGAGACAATCGCTGCATTCTACTGTCGTACGTGTCAGCTCGTCAATATCGACGATACGACGTACCTTTACCATTGATTTCTTTGTTAGAGGTTGTTGCACGTTTCACGAATCAGCCCGCGGGCTTATTATCTGATGGAACGTCTAAAACGATCGTTCATTCGAAGGGAAAAGAATGTGGGAACTTACCGGTGCCCGTCGAAGTACTGCGTTCATTGGCCAGAAAATCTCTCGTAGATGTTCGAGTTTGTAAATACTGTATGTAAGCATAGATGTCAGAAATATGTTGTCGTGCATGTGCGTCACAATGATTATTTACCATATAACCACACGCGACGCGGTCAAATGCGTAAATTCGTATACGATTGTTAACGAATGTGATCGACGAATCACATACGATATAACGATCACGTAAATCAGCACTTATTATTCAGAAATACGGTCGCCATGTGTACGTAACCTCTGCTCGATACAACAACTATTTACGGGAAAACGAACCTTTTTCGACCGGCTACACGCGGCAACAACTCGAACGCAGCCATATTTGTCTGTTGACTGACAGATGACGCGCCGCGGTCTCTCTAGCGGCAAAATTCGAAATTATAGTGCGCGCTCAAGCGTCGCTGCGATGTTGAGATAATTGAAATGATTTCTTGTTAGAAGGGTAAGTGAATCATTGCTATTGGCATTGCGAGTATGGCTTACGCTGTTTTAATAAAGATGTATCACTGTTTCCTTACTTTACTTAAGTCGCCGTTGCCTTTTATAGTTTTCTATTGGGTAACTATAGACTTCACTAGAATAAATTACTTTTAATAGGGTACAAAGTAACGAATCTAAGAAGTATATTTAAATGCAATTCAGAGGCTCATGTTATTTGCCAATTATTTATAAGAACTAATAATATTAACCCTTTCGTTACCGCCGTTTAAGTAAAAGTCGTTGTGCGCAGGGCAAGTTTCAAATTTTTGACATGTTACATAATACGACACATAGTTTTAGACATACAATAATAGAAAATGTAGACAATCCAAGCGGCTTTTAGAATGCGTCACATATATGTGAGGCGTAGTAGCGGAAGGCTTAAATACAACGTGTTTCAATTGATAAGAGAAGTAGCGACACACTCTGACTCCGAAGATAAAGACGAATTGTAAAAACAAGATGAGTCTTCAATCCACTATAAACGTGTCGTCAGAGCATACACACTAAAAGTTAAAATCCCGATACGCATTTTCCATTTTAACATTGATATCGCCTCCAGCATCGCTTAGAATTGTAATATTTCTACAAGTTCGACGGCAATTGCAACGCGTTGTTAATAGATTCACGTCCGTCCGTCGCATGAGCAGGATTTGTTCAAGGTGCGGGTATGATTAGTAATTCAGATCACCGCGAAGTAAGATATTACGCGGCCGGAGTAATTACGGTGTCGGTACGAGTTCTGAGGAGTTCCGAAGATTTTTCCGCGGCGACGTGTCTCCGTTTAGGATGGCTATGCAATTAATGAACCGTCGCGAGCACCGGCCCCGCACGCCGATCCAGAGTTAAATTTAGCAAGATTTAGCATAACGCTTGGTTAATTAGTCGAATGGAATCTAAGGCATCCGATTAAAGGGGAGTTCGGAATAGGGAACAGAGGACACGGCGGGGCAGCGCTCGCGTGCGTGTAGATCGCGTCCTTGTGTTGCCAAATAGGTAGTGGCGACATCTACTTGGCGCCAGTCCACTCGTTCTGCAAGCGTACCATCCCGACACGTTCTATACGTTGTCGAAGAAGGAAAGGACAGAACACGGAGGACCAGAGAGCAGTACGAAGACGACGAGGTGGAGGACGCGTAGTTCTGTGGCTTCTTCCTCTCGGTTCGAAGTTGCAGCTCTCACCGGCACACGGTTGGATCGCCTTGGAAAAAGTTCTTCGCAAAACCAGCGGCGTAATATACGATCCTAGGGTCCCGACCGAGAGCGTCCAACGTTTATCTCTTTCCGATACGGAAGTCTGCCGGAGGAATTAATTGCCTGCCGTGGCACCTTACCACGGCTCCGGCGGCGTCCCGATGCAATATCTGTTCTCCTCCGAGCCATTAGCCGGGCGCATACTTTACATTAGAAAGCACGTAAGAACCGTGAGCACAACGAGGAGACCTGTTCTCTCGCGAAACCTTGTTTTGCAGAATTCTCGCTTCCCCTCAGCTGCCGGCTGAGCTAAAAATCGCTCGACGAAAATCTATCGGCGTGCCGTGGATCGTTAGCGGACCGCGTTCGATCGGCCCCGCTGTGACCCAGACCTGCGCACGTTTCCTTCGTCGTCTTACCATTTTTCGACTTTCGATTATGCATTGCTCGACTAACTAGCGTTAGTGGAGCTAACATCGTCCACCGAACTGGTTACGCTCGGGATCAACGCCCGATTTGTTTTATTTTACCCAACAATTTCCAAATGTCAAGTCGGAATTAGGTACGTAGTCGACACGCACGTTTGACTGATTTAATTATATAGTTTGATACTTTATTTGTAGGAAATATAATGTCAGGTATTATCTGTATGAATTAATTAATTTAATAAACGAGAAAAAGACGAAGAGAGAGATTCGTTTAACAGTGTACAAATTCTTTCCATAATCAGTGGTTATACCTTATGATGTTTGTCGATATTATTCACTTGTATTTATGATCACTCATCCAGCCCACAGATTTCACATCCATTGTTCGTACAGCTTACACCTGACAGTATGTCTCGATCAAGTTCAATGGAGAAAGCCTATTGACAATTCTGTGTCAAGTATATACGCCATGTTTTTCAGTTTAAGAAAATTCTGTAACTTTACCAATTTACTTCGTGCAAAGATTCTACTAAAGAAGATACCACTAAACTTGCAGAATAATCCGAAATATCCTCGCTATCTTTAATAAATTAAATTGAATAAACATCTCGTGACAGTAACGTCTAAACCAGATCTTAGACATTAAACGAAGCTGGAATTCCTATTCCTATTCCAATAACTCGATCTACCAGTCTTATCCTCGAAGAAGAAACATAAAACGATAATGCAAAGCGTAACGCTCGAGGCATCGAGGACACGGTTAGAGAGCACGTAAAAGAGCGGAGGATCGTTTCGTCCGGGTCAGGCGTTAATTTATATCGCGAACGATGCGGAGCCGGGCGTTATTAACCTGCATGATGGTGACTGGTGTATGCGCTGGGGGCCGCGAAGCGTGAGAATTTGTCTCGGCGGGGACTGGATCGGAGATCGTTCAGGATCAACGACGCCGTTTCAGCATCCATTCTCTCGGCGTTTCCTTCTTCACGTCAGCGGCGATAATGCCGCGTATGCGCCCAGTGACGAGACAATCGGGGGAAAAAAGAATAGCTCGCTCGCGGGACTATACGAGGGACTACGAGAACTTTCACTTCGCGCGGTACACCGGCTTCGATGGTGAATAAGCGCGCGAACCAGCGCGTACAGCTCGAGGAAATCTACGAGAGGCTGCAAAGTGCAGACGAGCAGATAACCTCGTCCGAGTGCAACGCGCGATTCTTTACTGGCCAATTGTTTACCTTCACTTTTCTGTCGTTGATTTCCGTGGAAAGGAAGGCACTTGCAGTTTATCTGCTGTATATTTTACGTGGGGAATGAGATTGATGAATGTCTGCCTGTTCTTCTATTTCGTTTTCACTAAGGCATATATTAAATGTAATTCTAAAGAATGTTCAATATTCTAAGCGTGGATAGCTTATTGTAAATTAGATGTTTTATTATTGGTAATTTTATGTCAACTTTAGTGATTTATTAAGATTTAGACTGGAAACCTTTTCTCATTATTTGCATCGAGAATATTTTCTTACTCCAGCACTTCTACCGTTGATTTTTGACACGATAGTTGAAAACGTAAGGCGGATCGAAGCAAATCACCAAGCGTATAATGTCATCACCTTCGTCAATTTTGGAGTGAATGGTTTTGAACCTATATATTTTCATCCTATTTTTTTCTATAGGAAGACTCACGCAAAGTTGAACTGGTGTGTGAAGCGTGTATAACCTTTTACCTCTGAGCGATCCTATATACGGTAGAAATTGCTATTCTATTGCTAACTTTTTGCATTAAGTATAAAGCAACAAAAATAAAATACCAAGTAGGTCTATAAACTTGAAAAGGTCAGTGTTCAAAAGATTGCAACGCATTCCTTTTTCTCTCTTTTTGACACGAATCGGTATATTTTTTGACAAACAGGAAAACGTGCGTGGCACGCAATCGCAATGATTTATACAGTCGGCGATGACAAGATTTCCAAGTAGTTACGTTTGCTTGCGTAACGGGCAAATTATACGGTAGAAGTAACGATCTCTTTGCAGTCTCCTTAAAGACACTTACCGGGGCTGTTGTCGTTCGACGTGTAATTTGAATGGCGTTTCATTTGTACGAACGCACGGCTATACGTCATGCTATTTTACGGGGCGAATAATTTCAATGTTTTACCGACTTTCCGAGCGGTCAATGACTTACTCCATGAAACCTTCGTATTTAATTACTCGTGAAGAATACCGATTAAGCGATACCTTTTAAAGATTACGACAAAGTCGGTTTTCCCGCGCGAAATGCCACGCTCGAACTGCGGAATTAATATCTCAATTTTACCGGCATTCATTGGCCAGCCTATGATCGTAGAACCGCAATAATTCTGTTAAAAACCGTGCGGCTGTTATGAAAGTAATTTATACCGCGATAAATGGCACCGGTCTAGCAGAAATCGTATTAACCTTTGTCGTGTAAGAATATTACGCACCGCCGTTACTTCACTCAATTACATTTTTGAGGACTATAATTGTTTATATTACACGGTAACAATATTGTAAAAAATGGTATTGTTTTTAATACGGAATGCAGCAATACGAATAATTAATTTAATAATTATTTCGATTCATCCCAGCCTTCTCAATTTTGCGTGAAAATATTCAATTCTGGCAAGAAGTGATTGTTATTACATATATATAGAAAATTTTAGATATCCGAACTCTTCGTATTAATTGCAAATAAAGCGTGATTGTTTCACAAAGTCCCTTGCTGATTACGCTCGTTAAGTCACAAATCGAATCGATTTCCCCTTTCAAACGTCCAAGTCGATTCGATTCTCGTACAGCTTTTTAGCATTTTGCAAGAGGAAGAAAGAACCGCTTAACTGTTAGATTAAATTGTACATCGAGTAGTTGCGTGGATGTGGCGCGCGTAGCCCGCGGCGGAAATTCCGCGGATCGATCTATCGAGCGAATGGGTCTCGTTCAATAGCCATTGATAGATTCGAATTTCGGTGCTGTAACTTAACTGCACGACGACGGAACAACATTGGCTGACAATCTATTAACGTCGGATTCGGAACGCCGATCGACCCGCCGATATTCGCGTGTCTGTCATTTATGTAAATCGTGTTTGTTCGAATTATCGAAATCCTGGCCCAATTAATATCTTATTACTCGTTTAAATCAAGCTCCGCTATGCCCCTCGTGCTTAAAACATTTAACATTCTGCAATCGTGTCGCGATCGATACGCGTATGCTGATTGACCGATTCTTGCGAAACACGTGAAACTGGAGTTTGTTACGGTTGGAAAGCGTTCGATGTAAACTCTAAGTAATTACTTATTGATGCATTTGCAACTGTTTGTGACGAAATAATAGGAAATATATAATAGTTGCCGCTTCAACAAATTTTGAACTTTCTCTTCTAAACTCTTTCGTACCAAACATGTAGCGACGTTAAGATTATATTTTATTTTACAATTCCTCGGTAACCCCTATATTCATCGATGAAACGCAGTTGGATAGGCCGCAACGATCGTGAATTGGCTCCATGTACAAGCGGATAGATCAGGGAGGCACGCACGATGAATCGCACGGTGAATCGCTCGGTGCGCCTCATCGGAAGGGAATACTAATTTTATCGCGGCATCGAAGTCGCTAGGACTATTAATATATCATAACTAATACGCTACACGTCGCAAAACTCGGCGAACGCGCCCGTCACGCCAAGAATAAAGACATTAGGCCTGGTCTCGAACGCCGCTTTTAATAGCGATCTCATTCTTCTTCCGTTAATATCGCTTGCGTAACACCCTCAACAGGATGTCTCAAGCTCATTACGCGCTGCTGCTGGTCGATATAGCCCACCCTTTGAACGCAACCGCCGCAGAAAAGTCGCGTACTCGTTACGTTGATATATTATAGTTTAATTTATGGCCAAGACAAGAGCAATCCCCAGAAAAGTCTTTTCTATCCCGTATCGTGCGATTTATACTTCACTGCCTTCTGTGCGTTAGTATGATGCTTTCGATCCGACCACAGCGAGCGATCTTCCATCGTTCGCGAGAATTCGAACGATCGACCGTATCTCGTGTCATGGCGTCGCTCTTACGGAGCTCGAAGGCGAGATTTTGCGGCGGCGTCGAATCGCATCGGGCGGCGATAAATCAAGAAACTGGAAGGCGCGAAACGGACAAAGAGCGAAGGAAGAAAAGTGGCAACAGAACAGGGTAGGGGGTACACGGGGAGAAATAAAAATCGAACACGATCGAGGACACCGCCAAGCGTTCCTTACCGTTCTGGCCATGTCGAGCCGGCACGGATCGGAAGTCGAGTGCGTTCAATCGTTAATCATGCGGTCGAGCGAAAAGAAACTCCATTGGAAATCGCGCTTGGGTCGATTGTGTGCACGCGTTTTTGTCGGCGTTCTCGGGTGTGCTATGTAAGTACCACCACCGGCACCACTAGCCACACAGAGTCCCGCGCCCCTTATATTGTATCGACGTATTGTTGACTCACATACATTTTCGTTCTGGCAACCAATAAATCTTCGCCCGTTTCCTCTTACAAACCATTACCGAACGAGAACTCGGGTACTCGTGACGCTGGATCGCAAAGTGTCGCGTCGTCGACGATGACGGTGACGATGGCTAGAAGAGTACGAAGACGGAAAAGTAAGAAGCCATTGAGTGGCATGAACGTGGTTGGAATTAATTTCATCTCTTGCTACGCTGCTAGCGCTCACGCAACCACAGCGGATGAATGGTTCTGCACCTGCTTAGAAAAGAGTCATTACCGATTGCTCGGTGCAAAGACAACGGGGCAAACCGTTCCAGCCATGTGCCCCTTCTTCTTGCGACAGACATTGGGAACGGCAATTTGTTCGGGAGCTTCGTTAACGTTCGGTGTATATCGTTAGAGGCGATCCGATTGCTCAACCGGTGGCAAATACCAAACGAAACTTGTAAATCATTAACAACTGACTCAAGTCAGTCGCGTAACGAGTTTTATTCAAAATGTAGTACGACCATAGAGATAACAAAATTTAATCTACGATGCAGAAAGAATTTCAAATAGCCATTGTCTACAACTATATTCCCTCCGATTATTTTCTTTCTTAGAACCGATTCTAAAGTCATCGATCGTATCTACGCTCGAGAAGCGTAAAAATTGCAGCGATAAACGAGCGTACGTCATGACTGCTGTACTCCGGTGTTACGACGTGTCGCGTCAGTCTGTTTGTTCCTTTCGATTTCGAGACAAACGCGCAACACAGTTGGTCTACATCACGGTAGCAGCAATATTCTTGAGTCGTTCGTACGCATCTACCACTTCAGTGAAGTGGCCAGACAGGACAAGTTCTTGGTTAATTACTGTCGAGTCTTATGTATACATATACATCTATATGTATATATTTTACAGAAGGAGGCCGAACACGGAGGAAACGACAGAGGTTTGCAAAGTTGAAGGAAGAGGAAACGCGGTGACTTGGCGAGAAAGAGGGAAAGAGAGAATGGGAGCTGGACTCTGTGCAGAGAGAAAGGGGAAAAGGGAGTAGGAGAGGCCGAAGCGGAGTCAGAGGAGATGACCGAACGAGATGCTCTTTGAGACACTGAGAGCTCCAATAAAGCCGGACCAATTACTGACTACCGTCCTTTCCCATTCCCTATTGATTTGCATTCAAATAGATGTTATACTCTAAGTAGTCGGATCCTAATGGATTATCAGTTCGAGTCATCGCGAGAGCTTCAAAGCTCTACTCATTCCCTTTCCACACAGAACCGCCTCCTTTCCAATCCTCCTATATCCACTGTTTCATCCATTTCCTAATGAAACCTCCTCGGATTGGCCCTTTTTCTAAACTTACCTAATGATCAGCTCGAAACTTATCCCGATGCCGCGTGTACACCCCTAAGAGAAATTTCTCTCTTTCTCTCCTCGTTCTACCTTTCTTAGCCCGACGTAGAAATCGTTCCTCAAGATCCTTTCGCGAAAGTAGTTAACGGAGTCTGGGAGAAGCGTGAAATTAAACGGTTTGGATCGTCGTGACTTTTCCGTCGCGAAAACGATCTCCTCAAATCCTTTCGAACACGGAAAGAATATGTTGGTGAATCTTTGACAGATAGATAACGATTAGTAACGATAACCCTGAACGACGCCCAAGAAATGTGAAAGAAGAACGACTAAATATTATTCGTTAACCAGTCAGGAATCGCACGGTTCGTAATCTCTGTTCATCGATGGCATTTTCTCCGGGCGAATAATCGCTCAGTGGATAATTTAAACGAAAAACCACGGGCCATAGGTCAGGCCACGCGAGTTTCCGAGGTTTACGTTTCAATGTCTCGAGGATGGGGGAAGGAGCTTACGGAGCACACTTGTCGGGCGCCATTCTGTGCCAGTGGACCCGTGTAATGAGTTAAAATGAGTTTGGAATAATCGCGGAGTCTGGTTCGCCTCGCAATGACCAGGCGGGCACAGAGATGTGACCATGGGGTTGGAGAAGGAAAAGGGCTATGGAGATAGAGGCGGAGGAGAAAAAGGGGCAAAGCACGAAAAAGAGAAAAAGAGAGAGTAAGGCAAGAGAACCAAATGTACGGGGACGACTTTGTAGGCATACACACGAGCAGGCTACGTATGTACACACGAACAAGAGAGGATGGGAGGCAGTGAGAGAGCGCGTGTCCGGTATCCGGCTCGCTAATTAGCTGCAAGGTGGGATAAAGAGTGGCCGAGTCGAAAACATTAAAGCCAGCAGCAGGGTGGAAGTGTAATGGACGTTGACGTATGGCCGGTATAGCTACCGAGAGGTCCGCTGCTGATGTCGGAGAAGTACTTGGCAACGACTTTCCATATACAGGGAGAACGCAAAGTACGTGTCCCAGCTCTTTCTTTCAAGATCTCGCTCGTGTCGATCTTTAATCGCTCGACAGCCCGCGGCCACGTGTACTGAATAATCCTCGATCGTTCTATAACCTCCGAAGAGAGTGACCGACGCGTTATTATTCAGATTCGTCGGCGTATCGGCCTCGCCATGTAATTTCGCGAAATTAGACCCAAGTGCAACGATCTCGATTCGCCTCTGTAATCTTGCAGTCGTTGTGTTACAATGTAACCAACAATCGCCTGCCGTGATTAACGCACCGCTCGCATACCTATGGTTTCTAGACACGCGCTTCTTCCCGAGGATACCGCGGTTATACCTTGATGCTGCGTTTCGTGAGAATTGCGAAGAAATCTCGGAGATTATTGACTAATTCGCCGAACATTTGAGATCGACTGTTTCGAGTAGTAAGATTAGAGAACTTCCTTGAATCGTGTCAAAGAGACAAAGATTGTTCTGGTACGCTCGGGGTTCCAATTGCTCGTACCACGAAGTTATTACGAAATTGTAACGTAACAATTAGAAAGTGTGACTGGAAGATGGTAAATTAATTTAAGATTCTACAACGAGCATTGTGTACCATTTCAAGCAGGCGCGAGTCCAGCCAGACGCGGTTTCAAATAGTTGTTTGTCAGGCGATCGTTAAGAGCTAGAAGAATCAGAAGGACACGTAGTCATCGCAGATTTATTCCGGGAAGGTTAGTCGGATCGTCGTGTTAATTCACACCATGCGTAATATATGCAATCCGCGTCGATGTACCGGCAATACTTACATGCACACGCGGCAGCGTGACCTCCTCAGAGAAGATTCGACGACGAACGCGGTGGCGTTGAGAATCCTGGCGCGTAGGAGTCGTGGGGATGGCGCAGGGTTGGTTGATTGCTTTACGATGACATTATATGCGGCGGTAAAGTCATGGCACTGCGCATAATAAAGTGCACGGGGTCAACAATAGTCGACAAAGACTGCCGAGTTGTTGTACCGCTCTGCGTTTTAGTTAAATCGGACTCGGGTCGAGGATGAACGGCCACGGCACGTAGGAAACGAGCTCCGTCTTGAAAGAGGGGCAGAAACGGTATTCAGACGTACACCGCGTAGATAAATCCTCCACTCAGCCGGACACACTTCATGCACAAATTAAAGCATAAAAAACCCCCTTGCCATCCGGTTGCGGGGGCCGTGAGAGTTGAGGACGGGGGTGTAAGAGAGGGAGAAAAGCGAGGGCGGGAGATAGAGAGACATAGTCGGAAAGATGAGTAACGGGGGCTAAAGGGGGTTCAGGCCGACGACTGAAAGAGGAGGTCGCGTGTTGGTTGGTTGGTTCCGAACGGAACGAAGGGAGAAGGGGATCGGGCGGTCGGTCGGTCGGATAGGTTATACCATCTTTCATGTAATTACTGACATAAAATGCCAGAAGATTTTCGCCCTTTCCTTTCCTCCGTTCCCCACCTACAACTTCGCGGTCTCTCCGATCGCCTTCTCCCTTCCCCCTGAATTTCTCTCTACCCGCACTCTTTTTCTCCTTTTCCCTTCTGTGTCCGTTTTCTCTGACTGTCTTCCTCCTTCTTTCTCGATTCGTTCCTCCTTCACCCCGTCTCTTGTCCGTCCTTTCTCTCTCTCTCTCTCTCTCTCTCTCTCGGCGTCGGTTCTCGCTCTTTCGTGTCTTTTTCTCCTCCGCGGAGTAGAAAATTTTCAATTCCATTCATGTAAATTATTGTAGCGCACCGACTCTCGACATGTGCAACTTGTATTAATGACGCAGTAAAGGAGCAGACGGGCGGAGAGCTGCCCATTAGCGGATGAAAGCGGAGGGCTCTCAGCGCATAGCCCGATAATAGCCCGACTTATACCCACCGAGGCTGTGTAGTTTAGCCCACGTTACGAGTCTGCCGTGCCTCTGCCCTGCCTCTCTGCCTCTGCCTGACTGCCGACCTGCCTCGGCCCTCTCCGCTGTTTCCTATCCCTGGCCGTTTGCTCGCCCGCGCTCCTCTTTCACGATACGCCTCTTCCTTATCCTCCTTACACCTCCCTTTTCTCCCTACTTTCCTCTCTATTCCCGTGTTACCTTTCGCTTACTGCCCTTACCGCCTCCCTATCACGTTTCGAGCCAAACGATTACGATTTTGATTTGTTTAGATAATCCCTTTCTTATACCTTCTTTGTCGCATTTTATACACTTTGTTCTACAGCACAGTACTGGAACAGTCCTAGTACAGTACTAGTACAGTACTAGAATTACCAATCTTTGCCGTGTCCCCAGATAGATCTCATATAAATGATTACAATCAAAGCACCAACTATCGAACTAATAATCACGTATCTATACCCAGGAAAATAAATATTAACCTTGTTAGAGGTAGCTACGTATCTGCAGCAATTATAGAAAAAAATCGGAAATTCCTCACTTTCTAGTATCAAACTCTTGAAGTAGTGACACTTCTAAAAAAACTCTACATCTGGTCTTTTCAGTTTTCTCAAACACTGAAGCCATCGACAGCGTATAGACAATAGACTGGGACGAAGGCAGACCACAGACAGTAGACATGGCATCGGGGTTTTCAGTTATAAGGTAACTCTGTTAGCGCGCGGATCTGGACCAGCTCAAATTTTATTCCTACTTGTACTTACATTTCTGTATTAAAATATATTTTCTACTTTACAATTTATCCACGCGTTTCTCTGTTTATACATCTAATAACCTCAACACAAACTATTTCGACGCATCCATCTAACATCAACGTCATAACCATCCCAACTAGTCTCCGTAACCTTATAGTGAAACGTAGTCACTATTCGCCAATTAATACATATTTTCCAATTTACCAATTGTCATCGAACGACACCCAATGTAACACTTCGTTAGGAAACACCTCTGACAACCTTCTATCTCGGACGTTCCCTTCCCCGCGAGTAGCGTTGAAAGAACACGTTGAAAGGATTTATTAACTGGCGTCGATACTCAATTATACCGCGAGGCGGGCGAACGGGCGCGCGAGGCGAGAGCGAGTGGGAGTACGGAGTCGCGCGAAGACAAATTGTAACATTACGCGTGGCGGAGGAGTCGAGGCGCGATAACGGGGACCTGTATACGCGCCGCTGGAAAAAAAGCTGCGTGAGCGCGAGCCGAGCTCTCCGCGGACGCGCCTACGGTGAAACAGAGTGCGGTTTCAGTAGCAACGACTATATCGCTGGTACAGTGGCGGTAACGGTATCTCCGCATCGGTTTAAATTTACCCGATCACCGACCAACCTTCCTACCTGCCTGTTTGTGCGTGCACACGCACGCGAATATGCATTGGTCGAGAGCTCGTGAAAATCGAGACGATCCTATCCTCGGATATTGCTCGTACCGGCCAAATATGGAGAAAGGCAGTATCTCGGAAACAATCGGCTTGTGGCAAACTGGCGTCAACTTTTATAGCTTCCTATGTTTACTGTGTTCTGTCTAAATCCTGATATTTTGCTCCTTCGAGTTTAGCCTATTGGATGGATACGGAGGAAAGCACTATTTGTTAAATAAGCAATATATACAAGCTGCTGTAAACTTTTATATCTTACTACGTTCGGTATATACGCAACCAGCAGAATAGTATATCTTATTGTTTCTTTAGAAATAATCAAGGGGTCGAATAGTTGCGCTTGTTTAAAGATACGTGAGAAAAGAAAATTCGTAAGGAATTTTATGCAGGTCGATTTATTGATATATTATCGAGTACTTATTTCTATTGCTCCAGAGATACCAAATCTCTATCTCCCATTCCAAAGGAAATAAAATCCAATTAAACGTTTATAACGGTACGCACCATAAATATACCGCTCGTTAACTTTTCAATCACTCATACCCCTTATGCTATTGCACCAATATCCCTGAAACCTCGGATAGAAACACCCATTCAGGGCCATCGCCTTCCTTCAAAGACTCGTTCCCACCGTTGCACGCATTCTTCGTTCTACAGATCGATTTACATAAACGGTAAAATACACAGCTGGATTTTCCCCACTGAAAATGAACCGACCGTTCCGTGAGGACCAGCATGTGGTAAATAAGGTATTAATGGGCCCTGGTCAGGCCCAGACAAACCTTCGAGCGCCACTCGTTACCATATAATAAAGTGATTTTCGACCGGTCAGCCCTCCGTGACCTTCTTGTGGCGTTGTAATGATAGGAAAGAGAGGTAGAAAGAAACTGAAGAGAAAAGCAAAAGAATTATGCCCGGAACCTGCCAGTGGACTTGTTGGTCTTCTGACGAATCGTTTTATTAACCAGGAAAGTTTAATCGATCCTTTACCTGATCAAATTTAGCAATTACTCATATATGATTCCAGATTCTCTGTATATTTCTCTGGTGACGAGTATAGGATGATCGCAACAACCTTTTCCAACCACGTCGACGGGAGATAAGCTCTCGTATACTCGCGGACCAACATTTTCTGTGTAGATCAAGGAAAAGCCGGGAAGAAAAGAACGAATGAAGAAAAAGCGGGCACGAGGGTGCGGGGAAAGGGGCGAAAGACGGACACGTGGGTTATTTGCATTTCCCGTATGACTTTTTAGATTAACGTAGCCAAGTACACAGAGCATAAAGGGCCGGGGCGCGATAAAGAAACGAAAGATAGCCGGAACGGACGCGCGGAGATGAGACATGATATATTTCTGCCTTTTCTTTAATGGACGCGTCCTACACTTTGTACTCTCTCTCTCTCTCTCTCTCTCTCTCTCTCTCTCTTTCTCTTTCGTAGTCAGAAAGCGAGATTCCACTGTCTACCGTCGGCCTCTTCTTCCTCTTTTTCGCGTTCCGCTTCCTCTCGATCGCCTACCAAGATTCGAATTTCATTTCGTCAAACACGAGACGTCCTTGTGGCTCGTTAAGGGTACAGGTGGATAATGCAGCGTGAAGAATCGATCCATTTGCGTGGAATCATCGGCTTCGCCTTCGATGCGCTTTTCCCTGCTAAGGAGGAAAAATTCCTCGCTCAATTCTTTGGAGAAGAGCTATATAAGAAAGGTAAACAAACAGGACGAATTTACGAGGCGAATGCTGGAGCTTTGTTGATCATTGTTGCTGCGTAAAACCTTACATATATCGTAACTCTGATACAACATGCATAAGAAATACTAAAATGCCTAAAAAAGCAACAAATCGATGACTGAGGCAAATATAACGAACGCGCCTGCTTGATATATCCACGACTATAAAATGTACACAAGTTAAACCAAAACGCGTTGTACCACATAAAAGAGAAACAGACAAGTGCCATTCCATTTACCGATCATTCGAGAAAACTTCTCCCGTCCGGGACAGTAACGGGATCGAGGCACGCGTTGCTCGATCTCCCGAACGTAGATCGTTATATTGCGCATCGTTATCTCGCGGTCGTTAAAGATCGCAAGCATAATGCTTGTAAGCCGAGTGAATTCGATCTAACGGGAACGCATGCCGGTCTTGTCAATTGTTCGAGAAACAGTCGGCCGAAACGGGATACGCATCTCGAGGTAATAGATTAGCTCACCGCCGCTTTCTGTCGAACCGACTACCGCGTCTCCTTCGGTCAATGTTCTCTGGAAAACGTAAGCCACGAAACTGTGTGTTCAGAAACTATTCGATTACATTCCACGAACCTTTCATATCCAACTTAAGCCGAATCAGATTCGATATACCGACATAACGATCGACACGACACAATTCCTATTGAAATTTTTAAAATGTCGCAATCGAATTATTCTAAGTTTTACAACGAGAGTTATGAATAGTTTGCAATAACAGTAAACCCTATCTTGCTAAAATCGAGGTCCAATGTTTCGCCCACATTGCACTTAACTCCTTCAGAAGCCAACGAACGCATTGACACCGTATCGAGCCGCGGAAACCTGAAAATCCTTATCCAACAAGTCAGCGTCTAACACACCATCTTCGAGAACTTTGTATATCCAATACTTTACGTAGGTTCCCGGCAGCGAGTCCTGATTACGGAAAAACCAGCCTGTTAATTCGAAAACCCGTTATGATCGTTCTTGTGTATACGATCGACCATCTTGGACGCGGCGTTATAACAGTCAATCGTATGTAAGAGCGACTAGAGTAAAGTCAGATCCTGGAAAAACCGGGATTAAAGCTCCCCGTCTCTCGCGTTACGAATTCACCCGTGCAATTCACGGTTCATCAAACAGAAAAATTCTCGTCGTTGAGAATCCTTATCGCGGGAATCTCGAATGAGGCGTGTGCACGGAATTGTACGGTAATAGTGGCCGTACGTTGTCTTTTCGATTTACCACGGTCCGACACGGAAGTGGCTCCAGTATCGCTGGTGCGAACATACGTACGTCCCTTTAAAGAATCGCGACTCGCGTAGGTGTCTGACGAGCAGAATCAGCTGCCGCGAGGTTAAGTTTCTCTGGCTGATCGATAGATGCTATCGAGACGGTTGAGAACTTCGACATAACCGAATGCAGCACGGAAAACGACTTCCGGTAATCTTCGAACAGCCGTTGGATACTTTAGAAATTTACTAATTCACTCTGTGTTCCTCGTTTTGCTACGAGTATCCTGTACAATCCGCGGAGTCGTAGTTGATGAATCGTGTAAGGTGCTTCGCGTGTCTTCTTGTCACCTTGATGATCGTTTAAAGCAGCTGAGGCGTTATTCGCGTACGATTTCGTCATTTATATGAATACACCCCGCTGATTTTATAGGAATAAAACAACCATAGTGAACACTGTATAATCGTTGGAATGATTGATAGGGGAAAAAACGATGTGGTACCGACTGCTGTTCAGTCGGCCATAACATTAGCATGAAACGAGCTTGTATCTATGATGACGCGAGGTTGGATTGTTAAGTTGCGTGAAATTTGCAAGATAAGTGGAGCAAATGTTGATATAATGAATATACAGATTATTTTTTGTAAAAAACTCTACAAGCGTTTGGAATTCTTCGTTGCAAATAATAATACGTTCGATATTCTTGCTTTCTTTTCCGCTTCTTTAGGCATCATTTATATATTTCATGTGGCGAAGCAAAGTCGGAATGTAGGATCTACGAAACGATATCCAACATTCCGATATCCGTCATTTGTATCCAACGATGTTTGACCATCGGTGATGTAACTATCACAATGGCCACGTAGCGGACGTGTCCCGTTGCAGAGATAAATTTGGAAATGACGAGGCGTATAAATACCCCGATATTGGAAGAAACGAAAGAACGGAGGGGCGAACGGAGAGAAGTCTGCGGCGTCTCTGTGACGGGGCACGGTCTTTTGCTAGCCCCAATAACATAATACATCACGCGCGTAGTGGCAGACAATACCCGGAGATTACCTCACAATGGCCCATGATTTACTTCTGCTCTCATTACCCTGCTTTTGTCGCGGGTCGCCCGATTGGCGCCGTTGTCATTAGAAAAGTAACGGAGGTGGCCGCCCTCCAGCTTCGCCGCTCTCATATTATCCGGATTCGCAAGGGCAAAGTAGAGGGGAAGAGAGAGACAGAGAGTACGGTGAGAAATTAGAAAGAATCTTCGTGAAGTAGCAACTCCGAAAACTCGATTACTCTGACACCTCCGAGCTTCAAGATCTTTGTCCTCTCTTCTTTCTTCGTTTTCTCTGTTTGTTACGCTCTTTGATGACCGTGTCGGACTTAATTATACAGATACAACAAGAACGATAATTGAGAAAAAACGCATTGTTCGATCGTTCGTCGATACTGTTGAGTCGGTGTATACAGTTTGGTTTTTTGCAGAGGTTCTTTTAGAAATTTGATTCATTGATTTGATTTAATTTGATTTAAAGTACATGAACTGTATGACCGAATAGGATGAGTGTTCGTATAATTGTGCGCATGTATTACTGCATGTGTTACCAAGAAATTTATATTATAAATAATTAAATGTGTATGATTGTTCAAAAATTCTTTCATTTCGTTTTTATTCAACTCCGCTCACCCATTCGCATTTCATCTACGTATTACGTTAAATCAAAAAAGAGAAAAAAAAGAGGAATAAAAAGGAAGCGCGCTGAATGAAAAATGAATTCTCATGTTTCAATCAATGAATCCAACTAACGCAGCTACCTAATAAAAGCTCGAATTCGAAATAACGTTTCTATTCCGCCGCAAAGAATTATAAATGAATTTTCAGCCGTCGATGCTATCGAGCCAGTCCGTTTCATTAGTAAACGACAATTCCATTTAAACCGTCGAATCAATTCCAACGTCATTGGCGCTCTCAGCCGGCCGGCTGTTTACTTTCAACGCCGACCAATAAATCACCATTTCGTACGATCTTCATCCGGTCCTGTCGATGATATTCACCAGGGAACCGTTGCGCGGCCATTCGCTTAACACAATCGTTTACCCTTTTAACGAGATTTCGGCCGGATAAGATGCCCGATTACAACCTCGAACACCTGCCGTTCGATAGGGGCCATCTTATCCTTGCTCTCAACCTAACGCTCTCATGAACTTTTCCACAACTTGTCGCGTATCTTTTCTCTGATCGAATCCTATCTTGAAACCTTCACTTATCACTTCCATTGGCCAGAATCTTACAGTCATATATTCGAAAGATATCCATTTAAAAGTTAGTCGTTAACAGACGAAAGAAAT
This sequence comes from Bombus pyrosoma, assembly GCF_014825855.1. Taxonomy (NCBI): domain Eukaryota; kingdom Metazoa; phylum Arthropoda; class Insecta; order Hymenoptera; family Apidae; genus Bombus; species Bombus pyrosoma. The sequence continues at coordinate 12,106,826 of NC_057775.1, read as the reverse complement.
TTATAAAAAGCGAAGAAAGTGATATCTGCGAGAATTATAGTACCTTTGAAAAATCACTTTAACAGAGCTCGAACCGATATTACGATAGCTTCGACTAAATGCCGTATTCCAAAAAGGAGAAGGAACCATAACTTTAATGTTAAACATTTCGTAATCTGTCTGGGCCTAAAATAAGATATTATTAGTTTTAATATTGCAAACTCTAAGCAAAAGCTCGTCAAACAGTCACCGTCACACCTTGAAAACTTTAACCAGTCACCGCGCACGAACCACTCGCGCGATATCGCGTTTGAGCGGAACACACGATTGCCCCACGACCCGGTGATACATCCTACGATTAAGCGGGCATCGGCCGCGATTATCTCGAGTGATTTATACGGAGAGTGGCGTACGCCACGGTGGTCAAAATCTTGCCGGTCGGGATGGTATTGGCGGCAACCGAATCGCCGGCGGCAGGCTGCCACGTGTGCAGCGCAACCCTGTGGTGACCCCGCTGGTCGATGCATCTTTCGTTCGTTGGTGACCCCATCGCGCGAGAAACGTGTTGAACAAGTTATGCCAGTCGCCGAGACCCATGCTTTCGCGAGCCAGCAACCTTGCGAGACACGGACGTCTTCGACTCGCTTCGCGTATTACAGCCACCTCTTCGTTTGTCCTTTCTGTTACTCTCATTGCCGGATACATTTTGTCTCCCTTCGGTCGTTGTTCCCTTCTCCTTTTCTCCTTCTTGTTGTTTCCTCGAGGATCGCGCGCGGATGAAGCTCGATGGACCGTGAAACGCCGGCCGGCGGAGACGGAAATCGATTTCATTCTGGTAGCGACCGATGTCCTCCGGCTACTTTGCAGCCACCGTGGATAAACAGGTTGTACAGAGAAATGGAAAAGATTGCGAGTAGTGGGTGGCGTAGTAGGAGTTGATTCTTGCTGGAAGTATTAGATTACTGCTTCTTGAAATGTTGAGAATTCGTTAGTCAATTTGTCTTTTTAAGTAGCGAGAGGTGCGTGACTTCCTGAAGACCTTTATGAATTTGTTATGATGGATAGGTAAATGAAGTTGAGATATCGATGGATGATTATTGATTGCGTGTATGTATATGTTGATGATTGAATAGGAGCTCTTGAGTGCGATGGGTTGTAGTACGGTCAGAATTTTTCACAGACTTGAGGTTTGAGAGGGTAAATAAATTTAAGAATTTAATTGCTCGGTAATAGGATATATATATGTGTGTGTGTGTGTGTTTGTGTCAGTAACTAAATGAAGTTGCTGAGTGTGTTACGATAGCAGTTTATTTATCATTTAATTTATAGAACTGCGTATCGTTTAAATATATTATTATAGTTATAGTTAATCTCATTTTCTTATTTCACCTACTCAGTTAATGAGTTGCATGACAGATTAATTGCAAAAAGAATAGAAGTGAATGTTCTACCATTGATAAGTCAAAGACGATTTAAAGCTTCGAGGCGAATATATATTAAAATTTAGTGGCGATATTAAGTTACTTACGTTACTAAACGATAAAACCACCTTTCCCCGTGTTAAAATACGAAGCAGAGAAAGGAAAAGTAGCGAACGGTGTTTAAAAAGGAAACTAGTTGGTAACTTGCAACTAGTTAGAGAGAAAGTTCCCGCTTCTTAATTTGAGCAACGGCCATTAAGGTATAAAGATGTTTCAGAAATAAGTAGACTTCGGAAATGCCTTCGCTAATTTACTTGAAGCGTAAGGAAATGTCATGTAGCCGTAAGTTTAGAAAGTGTCTCTTTCTGAGGTACAAGTACTTCAAAATGGATAAGATAATTTCAAAGACAATAGTAACAGTGTCAGAACGAAATATCGATGTCATAAATAGAAATCTTCGATGACTTCGATTAAATTATTTACCATCCTCCGATCCGTATGTAAAAGAAGTACAGGAATCTGTATCTCACTTTCATGCAAAACGGAATACATTTTCCGATCAACCCTTCCCTTCCGTGCTACCCTACAAATCTCCCCACATCGCCCTCGATACATTTACACCCATTAACGGAACACCCATCACGCTAACCAAAAGCCTATTACTCGATTCCGACGTACACGCCAAACACACGGTTGCACGGTCAGGAGATAATAGTTCGCGTCACAGGTTCACGCGAGGCGGTCGGGGTCAACGGACGACCTACGCCGTGAATGTGTAACACGGGGGGATAAAATGTCCTCCCTTCTCCTACTTCCTTTCGCAGACATCTACGACAACTCCCTTTTCATGTGGAAGCAACGCTCGAACTACCTTCTACTCTCTTGCACCCGCACCCTCGTTGCAGGCATTCTAGCCGCCGATGTTCGCCGAGATGCAGCAGTCTCCTTGTCTCTCACATCCACCCATCTGAGATTCGAATGCAGCGTAATCCCCCGTCAACCCCCCAACACCCAGCTTCTCGCAGCGTGCCATCTCCTCAACCACCTCTCGTCCTGGGGCGTCTCTTCTTCTTCGTAGTTTCTCGCCATGCTCCACCTTCCCTCTGTCAGCCCTTTCTCTATGCATATTTTACGGCAATACCCACGATACGGTTCTCTTCTCCACACCCCGTCGCGTACGTCGCATCATCGACCTCCTTCGCTTCGCGTCTTACCTCCTAACCCTGACTACGGTCAAAGAGCGCACGCTCTGCGTCGGACGATCTATTCAGATATCGGTATTGACGTTTCATTAGCGTGTCACTTGATTATGCGGTACAGGCTGTTCTTATGAACCATATTGATTAGGAGATACATATATCAGTGTAGTAACAGTATAAAAAACAGAGATTCGTCTGGGAATGAATAATATATAATTGGACGATGAACGAAAGATATTCTAGTCGGCTTCTATCGACAAAATATTGAGAAAGATCATACACGGCGCTAACCTGTGAGTACAGGTTTAATTTTGAAGATGGGATAAAATTAACATTTCTCGAGTGATAAAAAGACGCTGGAAGAACTAGTATTACAAAGTAGTCGAAGATCGAGGGTGATTAAATACAAAATTTAACGTCTAATTCAATCTGTAATTAATTTCAATAAATAAAAGAGTAGGAACGAAGCAGATTTCACATAAATCTAATCCGATCTTGCAGCGTTATATAATAAAAGAAAATTGAAGTAACATTAAGTGAAAATGTTAGTTTCTTACAGAAGGTTCTTAGCAACTTGGACGAATAAAGGTCATATAGGAGAAGATTACTTAGTTAAACCTATGCCATGCTAATTATCTAGAAAATATAGTTTCATTTATCATCCTCTATATCATAAAAATATCATATATCATTTTAAAATTTCCATACTAAGTAGTCCGTATTACCTCCTAATGCTGAAATTTAAATGTCTCCTAAATTAATTACGTATAAATAAGATACCAGGTTAGGTACATTTTCTATTCACGAACAGGTTCGTATCTGTTTACAGGAAACGTCAAGTTGTATCGACACACATTCGCAACAAAGTTAATATAAAGAATCTGCTACATTTCATATAGTACTCGAATCGATCATCTTGTGACAAATGTTCATCACCGAACACGCCCGATTCCAAACACGCTACTTCTCATAAATTGTCTCTATCCACTCTCAAGAATAAATTACAATCCCCTAAGCCCTAGGCAAAAGCCGGTGGTTTCGCGGTTATAACGAGAATTTAAACACGAGCCACCCCAAAACGAGGAGGCACCCGCGTATACGAGCGGTCGGATCAAACAATTAGAATTAATGCATCGAAGGTCGACGTAGGCGACTTTAAAATAAATACGGTTGTCATATGGCGATTAGTGGGGTGTTGGCGGCGATACTGCTAGCCGGACGATGATCGATGGCGGCCATAAATAATGCAACACCCCTCGGTGCGATTCTGAGCTGGCGGGCCACCCTTGGAACGCCGGAGTTGCCAGCCTGTCTCGTTTCACAACCCTCGCAACCCCCTGTCTATGCCTGTAGGTGTGTACGTGCCTTCTCCGACCACCCTATACGTCATTTCCGATACAGCACGCGCGCTGCGGCATTCATTGCTCCGTGTCAGCGGCCACCCTCGACCCTTACAGCCATTTAATTCGGATCCGGGTTATTAATTATTAATTAGCGCCAGTCCTATTATATCTCTATCGCGGCGCAACGCCTCCCCGTCAATGTAACGAAGTTATACCATTAAATTGTCGACGCTTGTTAGCGTTCACAAAGGAGCATCTCTTTTCTCCACCTTCCTCCTCCGCGTTCTTTGTTCCTTCGAACGTGAATTCGAATCGCCTCGAACGGTTCGCGTCGCGAACGTCACGTAATTAATCGCCTCCTCGTATCATGATACTCTTCTTCTTTTCACCGTCCTTTATTAGTATATCTTTTCAATCGTCGAGGGAAGCTTTGATAACGCTTCTCTCCTTTATGTGTATTGACGTTCTGTCCGGATCTGTCCTCAGCGACGCTGTTCCAAAGGGAAAGATTTACGAAACTGCGATGCCAGTAACTTCGATCACTGCGGGGCTTTTCTCTTTTTCTTTGTTCTTAATTAGTATAGCCTACTTCCTCCATTGTCAATGCACCACTTGGAAACGCATATTTTCCTTCTTTTATCCACGCTCTATTCGTCTCTACTTTAACCGACGGTGCTCCAACAAAACTTGCAAAATCATGGTACTAGTAGCTCTTCTTTTAATTGTTCCTTATACCCTAGAGTTACTCTAAAAGTTGTCAAATTCTCTTCGTTTGGTAACGAACCTTTTCCTTTTCATCTCTTCCTATATCACCGCTCTGTCTATCGTGATTGACGGTATTCCAAAGAGAAAAGTCCGCGAAATCGTGGTGCTGCCAATGCTGGTAGCTTGGATCGAGCAGTCGACGTAATCGCGGCGAATAAGAGAGGACGTCGTCGCGTTGCCCATGGCCAACGGCGGCAGGGAATCGTGGTTATCGTTAACCCCGTACGGCGAGCGAGTGGTAAGGTATTAGAAAGTGGAAAAAACGCTCGAGCAGCGAGCGCAGTCGTGACCTTTCGCACGCACGAAGCGCAAGCGTGTGTGAAACACGGTCCCCGTCCTTCTGCGGCCACGGCGGAGGATCTTGTGGAGGAGAGATCGATTGTTCGCGGACCTGGCAGGTTCAAGTGGCGAGATAAAGTCGAGGTCGTTCAACCTATTATAGGCGATCCCGAGGCGCATACGATATAAATCTCCTTGGGGAAAGGGAACGAGCGCGAATCGATCTATTGGCGTGACAATCGACGCGGAAATGTCAGGCGACAGCTAAGACTGGAACAATGCTTGGTAATGGATCCGTTTGGTCGCGTTTCGTGTCCGGTTCACAGGAATCGGAATAATTGACTGCGTTTCGCTCCGAGCCGAAGTTGCGCGATTCGTCAGACGATTAGTGAGAGATAAAGCTTATTAAGAATGTTATGGTATTGATGAAATTATTGTCAAGATTTTAGTTACTAGTTGCTATTAGCATAAAATAGGAAGCGAATAGAACTACTCGTAGTTCAGGGTAGAATAATCTCTAGAATTTTTTAAACGACAAACTAAATACGATAATGGTAATTAAATATTGAAATATTTAAATTTTGAATTAAAAAAAAACGTCATAGCATAGGGGTCAGTCAATTACAGTCAATTACAAAAATGTAATCCTTGAAATGAAGAGTCACCTTTCTCTCGTTCAAGCTCTGTAACATCCACATACATGCGACGCGTGGTAGAGAAAATAGTGGCTGCTGTTTTACAGTGACTCGACGCAGCAGGTTCTGACGAAGTGTCAACCAAGCGACAAAGTGGTAAAAGAGATTACTGGTGCTTTTGAGCACGCGGAATCTGGAAACATGTGCGAAGTATGAACGCGCTCGTTGGCTGAATAATTGCTCGCCTCGTCGTGTTGTCGTTATCCGCGTATCAGACCAGAAAAGAGATGACTTATCAAGATTCGACACAGTTTTATTTCCATTCATCAGGAAATCATCTATGATTTTGGAGGCTCATTTCCCATATAACTTATCTGTACGTAGATATTTGCAAACACTAGATACATTTTCCTTAGCATACGTGTTCTAAATTCGACCACGATTACGCGATGCTAATTATAAGTTTATGTTCCATTAGGCTGTATCAAAAGAGAAAGAAAAGATAAGAAAGGAAAAGATTAAAAGACGAACGAATACAACACTCGTAAAAATCTAAGTAGCGTAGGTGCAAAAGCCGAACTGACTGGGTCACTGGCAAAAATGCAAACGAACGACGTTTCCCGTGGAAATGGCGAGGGAGCCGACAATGGGCGATGGACGCGGCGCACAATGGAACGTAATACAGTTATCCGAGCTGAATGGGCCGATGCCGGAGGAAAAAGAGCGGCTCGCGTAGGTAAGTAAATTTTGTAGGCTTCGGCCCGATCGGCGAAAGGAGAGCCCGAATTTATTCTTCTTTCTGACTCGCCGCTTTCTCCCGCGAGCGGGTGCGCGCGTTTCACTTGGCGGCGGGATAAAGAACGCATTGAAGGCATTGTGGCGGTCGGAATGGGCGCCCCGAAGAGGGTGAGCTTTCCGCTTGTTGCCATTGAGAGGCATTCGAAGCCCTTCTTGACAAATCGACGCTTGTCGGGGAAACTCCATTCTTCGTGGCCCGGAACACACGCGCCTCTTCGATTTATCGCGTGCCGTTTGCCCGGCCATCTATCGCACAAATATCACCGATAATCTGAATTTATGTTTTACAGGAGCCACGTCTCAGGAAACACGCATAATACACGGCGAAGTAGCGAGGAAATTGATCGAGATAGTTCCTGGTTGATATTGTGGTGTTATTCGTTTTCTGGTATATTTACTTCCGGGTAAAAGTATTTTTAAGTTAGAAACTAATAGTTCGAGAAATAAAAAGTATCGTATCGGTACCACTCTTTTGAATTTTGAGAAAAAATTGGTTCTTCTTAATTGATAAATTGTATTAATCAGCGTAGTTTATATTCTACCAATGTTGTGTTATAATTTTAACACTATTCAGTTATTCATAAACCGACAAATCACTTCCCAGATACGTTTCCTTTCCTTTTCTTCCTTCTAAACCACAATAAGAACTTTACTAACTCGTTACCGAAAACATCACTCGGAAACCGCACGAAAGATTCAACGAATCTATTCGCTAAAGTCGAACAATTTCGTGTTTAAAAGAATTTCGGAAGCAGCGACTAAAACGAATATGCTCGGTGTAGAAGCGGATGATCTTCTCTAAAAAGCCAACGACGTGGAGGGTTAATTCCGCAGGAACGGCGAGAAGAGAGACGACGCCGGTGGATTATCCGTACCCAGGCGAAGAGACGCGGGAGACGCGGAGGAAAAAGGAATGGGAAGCCATTTCCGTCGTGTCCTTATTTAGAGGAGGGACACGTCCGGGGTAAGCAGGGAAACGCCAAAGAAGAGGCAGTGTTTCGCCTCGCAAGTTATTGCCTCGGGCCGCGGTGCATATAAATCCACGCTTAGCGTATTGTTTTCCAGATCAGGAGAAAATATATGTGCGTTCCCGCAATACACACCACTGTGCGCGGTCTGTGGGCCGAGCTCGCTGTCGGGGACGAAGTCTGGAAGGAAGGTCGCGCCTTTATACGCGCGCTTACTTTGTGCTGTCCCATGTGGCCGCGAACGAGCAATGAGATTCTTGGATACGAAACCGATGTGTGCACGTGAGTGTGTACGTTTGTCGGATAGTTAAACGAAACGTGGCACGGTGGAATGTGCCGCGGGAAGACGTTCGAAGCGCGTCCGGACAAAGTAATCCAACGTAAGGGAAACATTCCTGTGTGCATGTTACGTGCCGATATTACGGAGAGCACTGGGATCGTGAACCTTGTTGTCTGATAGAATCGATGGATAAAAATTACCATGGAGAGTATCCACGATATCGCTAGAAAGCTTTGAAACTTTGATCGTTTCTTCATAGTCTCGGAATTAACCCCTTGAGTACAGGTTACGCATGAATGCAGGGTGGCTCATAGGTCACCATATAAATTTTGCTAACGTATTATATAATATTAATGTAAATACTATATAATAAAGCTACGCTAAGGTTGCAAACTTTCGATAATCACTATATCGTTGTAGTACTATGCAGTATAATATTATAGAACATCCCAGCTCTTAAAATAGTTTTTGCAACTTCGAGAGAAATTCCTATAATACTTGCTAATCGATAAAAACTACACTAATCGCAGAGCGATCTCGCTTAATACGCTTAGATATCAAGCCTCGACCACACACAATCCGGACAACCTTCAATACCACGATCTAGTCGCTCTATTACGAATGCAAGCGATTAAAAAGCCTCTTTGCTTTTCATAGTTGATCGAATCGCGATCTGGAAAAATAGAATAATCGAGTTAAATATACTCGTAGTGGAAGGCGCAGGAGCGGAATGCTAAAGAGGAGCACGATTTAATCCAGCGAGATAACGCGGGTGATAAATGTCACCGTTCGACAGGTTTTTTTCCGTTGCTTCACGGCCGCTCGTTTGCACGCCCACGCAACCAATTCCGCCACGAATGGTTCCCGGAGGCGCTCGTAATCCTGAACGCACCTAATCGTCCATGGATATGCATTAATTGCCCACGTGTGTATCATGCGAGGCGTGATTTACCGATCGAAGCGACGGCAGTCAGGTGCGAAAAGAAAACGCGATTATTCGCGCCGGAGTTGAAGTCACGAGCGCTCCGCGATTCAAACGCAAGTGAAATAATTGTGAAATTTTGCGGCCCACGCTCGGCTTCGTCCCTTCCATTCGACCTGCACGGAGAATGTACGATTCGTGTACGTTTCTGGAGGCTTACGACTTCGATAAGGATATAAACATACGTGCATTGAGGTTTCGCGAGACAGGTTCGGCTTTCGGTGAACGCGCGTGGCTTCTGGGTTAGATTGTTAGAACGTAGTTTGATTTATAGCGATCTGTAAGGCTAGACTGATTTGAGTGTTGATAAATCATTTCTGTCGCTAACAAAAGCAGTTCCTTAATTTATTAATAGAGTTGTCATTTTGCGTTCCTTGGGTTTTTTCGTATCGGTGTAGCAAAGGTAGTTATAAATTTTCACGTATTTGACAGTTAATAAAATAGTAAAATAATACAAGAAAGTAAAATATTATTTCCGAATTTATGAGAAAGTGTTCCGTTCTACGGCCGACTTCGATGGATCTCGTATAAACGTTCCTTTTAACCGCACACTTTCACTCGATTGCGATACGGATCGGCTGATTTAATTGAATTTGCTACAATAGACTACGCATGCGAGAGAGCACGTGACTCATTTAATTTCCGCAATTATCGAGAGTCATGGAAGTGGCGCGTTTCACGGTAAATCGATCAGTCGAAAACCTGAAGATTGGTGTCGAAATTTCACGGAGGAGAATTCGCCGAATTTATAGAGCGTAATTTGCCTCCGAGCTACATGGTAATGCGGCTTTAATTACGCGAGATCGAGAAGCCGGACGATCGGTTCGAGATATCTGCTTCCTGTAAAAATGATGATAACCGTGGCATCTAATTATATGCGTGTGCTGAGCAGCCTGCGCGATACAAGTTTCGTGGAAAAAGGCAGGTGATTGGTTTGACGGTGCGCAAATGAGCTGAGGATACCGGTGCGTGCACGCTTGTACGAGTTTCTTGGCCGCTTGTTCGAGTTTGCTCAAGCTCCTTACGCCTGGACGAGCGTCGAAAGCGTGAATCGCTTTATTAAGTCTAGAAAGACCATGCCACGACTCGTCCCGTCGAAGACTAGCGATCTCAATGGACGTGACACGTTACAAGATTCGCTGAACAGCGCGGACTTCGTTGTATGTTACGTGTTACTACTGGTCGAACCTCGCGACTCGCGAGCTGACGTCTGTGTTTGTACTTTATAAATATGTATCGCCTAAGTTTCAGTAGTATTGAAATTTTAATGCGTAACCTTCTGCTTTCTTTTTTTAAAGTACGTCATTTGATTCAGAAACATTATAACGAAAACTTGAATTCCGAGATCGAGAAAGTAACGAAGATACATTGTGTCCAACGATTTCTTTTTGGTTCAGTTTTTACACGATTAAAATACCAATGCCAAGAAGATACGAACTATATACGGTATTTAAACAGCGTTTACCTTAGTATCCATTTCTTCCTTCTTGTCTTACCTTAGGTTCTCGGTGCGTTTCACGCTCAACTACGTTTCAGCAATTTCAGTGAGATCGAATACTGCACGAAGCAGGTGCGTGGACGCGTATACTCGAATGACAGGTGGTAATCAATCGGAAGATTTACTCGGCGACGCGATCGACCAGTGCTTCGAATCGCACGAACTTTCCTAATTAGTCGGTGCAAGCTAGGTGGACGCGGCGCGGAATTGCTGGTAGTTACGTAGTGAAACGGTACAATTACCGCATTGACATGTTTGATGATTCGATGTGACTACGTATTTGCAACGATCATTTTAATGTAGACTTACGACGCTCGTCGTAAATCAACGGCCAAGAACTCGAATAGACTCTCGAAGAAGTAAGAGGCAAAATTGATTTTTAATCGGAACGCATCGAGTATCTCTAATTTTTGAGGTTAGGAAGGTGAAACTAAATGTTCTGGAGATATTTAAAATGATAGTGTCGCTGCATCAATGAAATATAGTTATTTCAAATAATGGCAATTAAAATGTGAAATCGAATTTTGAAATTCATACTGTAGAGGATTGCACGTGAGGTTTAAAGAACGAGATTGCACGTTATTGAAACCGTCGAATATATTTAAAATAATAAATTAATGTACTACCGTATACGTGAGTCGTTGGTACAAAATATGAATCACCAAATAAAATCGCGGAATAAATACTCGTTAATGCTCGTCGCGTAGCTCGATAAATACTCGTGAGATACTCGGAGATACTTTAGATACTCTGTGTGATACACTATGACACATTGTCTCGCTCGCGATCGCGTCCGTTTATTTATACTGTTCGAGGGAAGTCGGAAAATTTGAATTCGTCTTCATTTGACGATCACATGTAACAGCGACATTGTTTTGCCCTGAGTTTGTTTATCGTTACATTTCTGCATCAAGGCTGAGTCAATGTTCTGAGGCAAAACAACAGTATGAGTCGCTCTCGACTCGTGTCGTCCTTTGACTGCTGTGCCGCTACAATACGATCGAGTGTCCAAGAATATCAACGTATTAAATGATCAGTCGTTAGATAATCAAAAATCTACTTAAAAAAAATTCAATTCTCCATTTCACATTTTCTGTGATATTTTATAAACATAACGTAACAACGGCATGTGTTTGTGCGTGTGTGTGTGTGTACGTGGTATCATTCGTTTAAAAGTATTACCAAATTAGAAATCAAATTAACACTGTATAACTTACCTAACCTTGACGGAAGCATAGGTATTCACTTAAACCTGGCAGGCTAATTATTTCCTAGCAGCATATCAAACTGGACGTTCGCACGACAGTCACGGAAGTGCACGAACCGAACGAGTATACTACATCGTACGAGCAAATGGTACAGCATGTCGAACTTTTCACGTAGGATGTTGGAGATATCCGGTGCGCGTAAGAGCGCGCGCGCGCTCACGCTCGTTTCGAAGTGCGTAACACGCTGCCGCGGTTCCCCAGTCTCGCACGTGGGCCGACCTCAAGATATCGGGACAATCATGGATGCGCGGGGTGCCTTCGTGTACTGGGATAACCGACCCAGCTACCGATTTGCCAACGCCGGACAGGTTTATCTCGCATAACCTTATACGACTTCGAGCTGCAAATAAACGACCGAAATTCGACTGCTTCACTCGCGCAAGAATAACGTTTTTTCGAAGTCAAAGTGTAATCGTCATGTTAGAAAAGTTAGCGGTTCCGAAACTGCGCATGCGCGGATGGAGGAAATCGAATGGCGAACGTCAGTAGCAATGCGCGGCGTGGGTGAGAATAAGTGTTTTTGAAAGTTTGCGAGAAAGAGTGGGTGAAAGTGATTGCAGTCTCAGGTTTTGTTCAGAGAAGCGAGAGATCTATCTTTTTGAAAACGAGCTCTACGATTCACCTGAGTCAAGTTTTATTTCTAATATATTGCTTATGAAGTGTCATAGTGATTACATGTAACAATTGACAATTCGTATTTCATTAATTGCTCTCAATTTTATAAGAAGCAAAACTCGAATAAGCACGAAAGATTATCGTGAACAAAATATGAGATGCAAGCGTGCACTTATTAGGATGGTAACAGCATATAAGCGAAATAAATACGATCGCGTCGGTTTGCAGGCACGCATGCGCAATTTAACCAGTCAGACGGCGGGTCTCTTGGCTGCCTTATCTGCCTAATGAAACGCCTTACTAACTAGCTTCGTCGTAGCATATGTGCCTTACGTAGATATTGTTATGGCTGTTTTTGTCGATCGCGTTTCAGTTTGTAGTCGGTCTTAAATCCAACTGGATTTACATGACGCGGTTCGTTGACGAGCAGCTCTCTGCTGCGATAAAAACAGGGATGCCAAACGCTGAACGCGACTGCGCGCAAGGTCGTGTGCTCGCTGTAAGACGATCGCCACGCGAGGAAGAGAGCGGGTGAGCTCTTTTGCCTTTTCCTTTAACTCGATTCTCATACTCGCCCGCGGCCTCGTTTTCTTCTTATCGACGAAGAAACAATCCCTGATCACTCAGCCGAACGCGTTTTAGCTGTTACAATTTTTTGCACTATTACGATAGATTTGCGGTTGATTAGGCTGCGTGTAGAAAAAGACTAGGTCGTTTCTGCCTTGAGAAAGCCCCGTCTCGTGTCTGGTACTCGAACGAAGGTAAATTAGACGCGGTTACCGCTTAGATAGGTAAATATATTGTTGGTACTGGCAGTATATAGTTGGTGATTTGGTGTCCATGTAAAAACGGTTTCTGGTTAGTGGTTATACGGTTGGTAGTCAAATGCGGTTAACGCAAGGAGAGATTATGCAAGGGATTGTCGTGGTCATGAAGATTCAATAAATATTACACGCAGAATTTCATTTCTCTATAATTTCTTTACTAAGTTAATAAACCGAAAATATAATGTATTCCACTCAAGAAAAGGCAGCGCAATTAATCTTCAAAATTCGTATATATGTTGCTCCCGAAATACTATGCAACTTTCGGACGAGACATTTTTATGAAATTTCAAATATTGTAGAAATAGTTCTGAGGGTAAAGTTGAAAGAAAACTGTATAATTATTTAAAGAAAACAGAAAAAATAAATCAGTCGATCGAATAATTTCACATAGGAATAAAACCGCCTTTAGCAGTTCTGGCTTGGTTCTCGTGTTAAATCAACTATAACATTCTCAGCAATTAGCGAGGCAGCTAGGAAGCAAGAAGTAAAGGCGTATAACAATGCTAGACGTTAAAGAGGATGGAAGCAGCGAACCAACTAACCGATATTCTGCTCGTTGAGTGGCCATAACGTTACGGCGGAAGGTCACGGGTGGCTTCGGCCACGATTCGACGAGCACACAACTCGGCGCGTGTCTAATATCGTTTCGAACCGCGTTACCGTCGCAGTCTGCGGAGAAGCCATTCAGCCGGACGACGAGAGCCAAGCTCTCGCCGAGTGGCGGCGATAGGGAAACGGTGCTCATGGGCCGGGTCGTGCTCCAGCGATCCCACAAATATAAATCATGCGCGGCCGGCTGGCTTCTGTAATTTCCTTCGATTTCCATGCGATCGTGTTCCACGTCATGGCGTTCCTGATTTAATGGAGCCATCTTATCGCGTGGAGAGCGGGTAGAACGCGCGCGAAACGAGGCCCGTGCGAATTATTCGCCTCGCGGACGTACCAATTACGGGTTAACCTTTCGTCACCGGCGTACGGTACTCCGACGACCACTTCGGAAATACTATCACAGAGGCATCGTGCCAGGTGATAGGTTAAAGGCTTCACCGTCGTTCGGACCTTCCGCAACGCCTCGCCATTCCCTCGGCGTTCTTCTGTTTTACTCCTTCTTTTCCACGCTCGTTACTCGCTCGTCCTTCTTCCGTCCCGCCAGCTGATAGAAACTTAACGAGCCGTCCTTCTGTTCCCTCAACCCCGCGCCCCCGTTCTCATTTTCCCATTTGTTCACGCTCGCAAACCTTTTTCGGTAATCGGCCATTAATTATCGACCACTTGTCTCCTATCGACGTTTGCGATGAGCAACGGATGGGTCTTGTCTCGGTACAGGCTTGCCAAGAATGATGGAGAGGAATGGAATTTTCTGAAAGTGTTGTCAGTACGGTATTGTTAAACCAGAGTCCCGTTAATTGAACGAGGGGATGATAGATTAAGGAATTCATGGCAATCTTCTTATTGGAAAATATCAATGAAGTTTCAGCTTACTTTATTTTTGTAGTATGATTCTAGTTTCTATCATAGAACATGGTTCATTAATTTGTTGCGTAATCAGTTTGTAGACCCTACCCTTTCATTCGATTTAATCCTAAATAATGATTAGGTTATCATGAAGTTAGGGAATTTGTCTATTCCATTTAATTTACGCAGCCAACACGTAATTTCATATATTACTGATCTAATTACTATTTGGAGAACTTCTAAATGCACATAGCCATATTAGCATAGTGATAATCAACGTCAACGCGTTATGACTGCCACTAGGAGTAATAAATTAATCACCGACGAAATTGATAATATTCAGTTACGTTTAATAAATTCACAAGGTGTAAAAGAAAAGGTACAAGAATTACGATAACCTAGTAATAGTTTTTGGATTTTATCTGGCGCGCAATTCAACGTCTTACAGTTTGCTAGTCTAGTCTACAGTTCATTTAGCAGTTTCCCATTACTGTAGTAATAATTGCTGAGCATACTTGGAGCCCGACGTGTAAGAATATCTCGCAATTATTCAATGCCATAATGTGGATTTTGCTTTAAGCAGCGAATAAATACTTGTATTTTTAACAACTTAAACTGAGTGGGCTTCGCTACGACAGCATTTACATAGTTTCCTAGCACGTGTTATCTTGCAATCTCCGTTATCATTAAAATACTTTCTACGCTTTCAATAATTCTAAATCAACTATGAATTTACATGATTATTTAAGAAGCATTTTATTTTAATAATTTTACTATCTCGCGTTTAAACATTTTACGTAGGTGTACGATACTTTTAACAAATACAAATTGATTATTCAGAAGGTAAATCAATGTTAGTTGAAACCTGCCTGCTTTCTAAGTAGCAATATCGATGATTTCGCCGACAACTTTTTTTTCCTCCAGTACGTTTAATTTTTACAAAATTGCGTGTTACAAACACAAGCTTACCATGATCCATTACTTTCACCTTTCTCCAAAGCAAAATTATTTATCTTTCCATCTACGCACGTAGTCTACACCGACTCAACAAACCGCCCATCTCGTTATTACTAAACCAACCGAACGTATAGGTAACAGGAAAACCTGAATGGTAAATCCGAATCAACAATGTGGTACTAGAAGCAAAAGGTAGTAGTTCTCTCTGGCAGACTAATAGTATCAATCTTGACGGTGGCTTCCTGTGGGTCCGCACGACATTTGCAAATTATAATAGGCCTAGCACGCAAAGCGCACGATCGCTCCGTGTGTGCACGCGTGCTACGAACTGACGCTCGTATATGAGCCGATGAGCTGTAAGAGGTGGCTGCTTCTGTTCGGAGGCAACTGGCGTGCTCTTAACATAAACGCGCTGCATCATTACGGGACGGTGCGCCCGCGGCGCTCTTTGTACCGGGCGTAATTTCATTGCTATCGGCGTGCATTCGCTCGGACAGAAGAGCGCGGGTCGTCTCGATCCGATATACTGCCGGCGGAAAATCTTTTCCTTTCTTTGTCGCTATTAGTATTCGCCATGTTGACAGGAATTAACATGTCGCGTGATTCCAGGTTTTGAAAAATGGTAGAACGAAGGTTGAGTGATCTTGTTTCTGAAATTGCATACTCCTTACTTTCTGTATGTTCTTTCTACAGAATGTCATTTTCTAGTTATTCTTATCAAATTTAACCCTAAATTTTTATATCAATATTTCAATCAATTTTTAAAGGACACAATTTGAAACGTCAGATAGAGTAATATCAGCTTTCAATTTTCATATTTAGGTGGTAGAGGATTCGTAAGAATTTCAATTAAATTCCGTAATTTTATCTCACTTCAATTTGAATGATACATTTTGCGTTGAAGTTCACATCAATTTCGATTTCATAGACTATCTTCGTCTCAAACCACTCCATAACATATCATATTCTCGTGTCTTTGTTGCTTCATGTTTATTAAACGTCGTAAAACGAGAAAATGGCGTATTATCCGTGACAGTTTAAATGGCCGTGATTGCTCTGGTTGACCCGCTGTTCGTGGTAATAAATAGGATTTTAAACGTGGCGAATATAGCAAACACATGAACATACGTGGGGGTAAATCAGACATGGAAGTTTATACAGAGCTGAATGTATTGCGCGATTATCCGTGTTTGAGTATCAACTACTGTTCCATTTTTTTCTTCCGCTCCGTTGCGCTCGGTGTTATGACACCCGCCGTTAATGAGCACTAACAATCCGGACATTGGATTTAATGGCAATGAGCTAGGGCGACCTACGGTGGCGAACGACCGCGTACGATAATTTAGTGGATCGTTAAGCTCGTAGATTTCTTTAATGGCTGTAGACTAGCAGTATATGAATGTCGCCAATAAAATGCTCCGAAATCGATTTCTCTCGAGCGACGGCTTGTCAAAATGTGTGTTACTGCTAGCAGAAATGGTTTGTCAAAAATTTCCTTGTATGTTGTTTATATATTAGACAGAAACGTTTTCGTCAAGAGCTTGGTAAAAATGGATATCTTTTTATACTTAATTATGTGTACGTGATAGTTAAAAGTAATAAGAACACTAGCTAGAAATATGAAAAAATGTAGAAAAAATAGGGTATTTGGCTGTTTCAAGTATCGACTGCCAAGGGAATGTATAACGGAAGAATGGGAGCGATAATGGTAGGCGGATGTAATATACGTGAAAGTATCTCCATAGATAAGATATATGATGAATAAAACAAGGGTCGGAAATTTTATTCGATACCGTACTACCGATCTCACGTGAAATTTTGAATAAACAATTCCTATGCCAGACAATATCATAGTTAATAATTCTTTGATATATTCAATCATCTAAGACAACCGACCCAATGTCGACTCTTCGATCGTTCAATCTCGATGCAATTTTTATCCACCTCATCGCGAAGCTTGAAACGATACACCAAAACTTTCGCGATGGTACGATCGAGAAGCAGAAACAAGCCGTTCGTTTTCCCTGAGTTGTGCTGGGTAGTGTAAAGTAGAGACAAACGGTCGCACGAGGGAGGAAAAACACAGGGTGGCTGCGAGGGCGGCAGGGAGACAGAGCGAAAAAAGTCGGGGAAGTTCTTTTGATTAATAGCATATAGAAGAGCGAGAGCTCAGTTTTCGGTTATTGAAATGGAGAGAGGGTAGTTGGCGGATGGGTGGTGGTCTGGGTGGGTGGATTGGGTCGGTTGGTTGGCTGGTTGATCGGGCGAACGAGTGAGCGAGCGAGAGCGGCCCCTTGTGAAAGTTCCCTTTACCTTGATGACAAAGAACCGGGCGAACGGGCGAGCCGAACCTCACTCAATGGAACGGACGAATGGTTATGGAAACAGCATTTAATTTGCATAGAAGGAGCCTCTTTGTCGACTGGCTGAGAGTCGGAGTGCTCCTCACTCGATCGTTCCCTCTCTTTTCCGCGTTTCTTCGTGCGCGTGCACCCTCTGCTCGTCTCATGCCGGCAGCAGTTCGCGGTGCTCTCCTTCCAGCCGCCGTTGAAAAGAGCATTGTCCTTTATCTATCGATTCGATCGTATATTTTATTCAGATTGCGCGACGCTCGCGCAAAACGGCGAATCTCTTTATGATTGCCAATCGCCGCCCATTGTCACCGGATGACAGGGCTTACGTAAGGGTAGCGCGGCGTGACTCGAACCAAGGTTAATTAACGAGCCACCGCGGCCTCTGACCGAGATCGACTGACTTCGACTTTCTTCGAATTCTTGGCCAATCGGAGGGCTCCCATACACGAGCAAAGGTATTCGGGTTTCCTTTTTTCCTCCTCTCCCCTCTTTCTTTCTCTCTTTATGCCTGTAAGTAGATGGGGGGACGGAAAAATCGAAGTCGCGTGTGTCTTTACTTTCACGCAAAACCCGTCAAACGAATGAAAGATGGGACACGATGGAAATTCCCAGCGGCGTCCTTTCATACGATGGTGAACGGTCTCGGGTGTTAATTAATAAGATTGATCAACGAAGCATCGCCGTAAGAACAGGTTCCGATATGTAGGCGACGGCTCGCTGGATAGGGTTGCTGTTTAAGCGTACAGAGGTGTATATATCTTCCTCGAGGTTGTTCTTGCGTCACGGTCAGTCTCGTGTGGGATCGAGCGTGCACGAACACCCTTTTTCAGCAAGTCGAAAACGAATGTGGAAAGATCGGTCGTATCGAACTGTCCTCTTCTTTGCGAACGTTGACGGACAGATAGCATGGTGAATATGTCGGTGATTTATCGCTTCGAGACAAATGTCGGACGAAATGTCGTTAAGTATCGTTGATGGTGTCGCTTTCATTGCCGAGTTTGGAATATGTTGTTGGTTATTTTTAAAAATAAACTTTCGTCCCTGTGGCGAAGTATTGCGAATTATAGTAAACGTTGGACGTTTCATAACTACAAGCATTTTCGGTAATGGAAAGGTTGTAAATAATGGATTTCTTTATAGATAATTAGAAGCACGAATAAGATTACAGTAAATTCTACTTAATTAACGCAGTTTTATTGTATAAGTTTATGCTATGATGCAAATAAAATGTTACCGGATACATTTTCTCAAGTTAGAAAACAAAATGAAGTTCTATGGAAATTACGTCTGCTAGAGATCCAAGAGTAACCAGTTAGGCGTGTCTGCATCGCAGAACTAATTCTACTAAATTCTAGACTCATAACGTAATGGTTAAATAACTATATTTCAAATATAAGCGTATCGAGTTGCAGTATCGTTTAGACTATCAGATATACATAATCTGAATAAATATGCAACAGCTACTACACCATTCGTGTCAGTGATTAAGATGATGTTTCAAATTTATTTCTAACGGTAATACTTTTTTTTATTGCACTCTACGATATATAAATTTGCATTAAAATAATTTATATTGTAACATAGAAACATGTTTGAAAAGACATAAATATATTTTTAAAACCTGTACTCAAGCGAAGAATTTCAGAAGTTTATTGTAAAATCTCCTAACTCGGGCTATCTTCGCAATATTAATCTCAATATCCAACACATTTGGAATATCAAATTCCACGTTGATATAACAAAGGCGAGACGCGAAACCACTTCTACCTTTCTTGGTCCTCGAGGATCGCTCTCTGATACGAGCACAGTCAAAGGTGAACTTTCACAAAAGCTCCCTTAGACTCTCGCGGTCCTTTTATGCTTCGAATCGATATTTCTTTACAAAAAAAAAAAAAAAAAAAAACACAGAGGGCAGCGCAGAAAAGCGCAAAGGAGAAAAGAAAAGAAAAGAAACGGAAATGATGCAGAACGAGCGGTCAATTCGCGAAGATGGTCGAGAGCGAAAGCTGGGCCGGACCTGGCTCGGTTCGAACGAAAAGATATCTTGCTTTCCGCGGAGAATCAACGATTGTTTGCGGAGGGTAATCAGGCGACATCAAACGAGCCGATCATCAAGTGGAATTGTTTACCTAGCTACGAGTCCCCGGGGTGCGCGCCGTCCTGGGTGGCCCAGGGCCGCCCCCTCTCTTTGTCACAACAATAATGTTAATTTAACCCCACCCAACCCCATTCGACGTTTCTGCTTCTCCTGATTCTCCTCTGCGCCGCTTCTGTACCGGCGGCGACAATTTGCCGTGCACACAAAAAGAGTTGACAACTTGAAAGGGAAATCGAGCCTATTGACACAGGAAGGGCAGGGTAGACCCGGGCAGCGGGCTGCTCTCCTCTTCCATCCAGCATAATAGGTCCCGTTGCCCGATCCCCTGGCTCCCTAGGTTTTTCGTTCGGTCCGTCGAGCATAACATTATCGCGTCGTGGATTCACGAAATCACAGGCCACGTCTGTCCACGTATGTACTTGTCCCCTTTTCCCTTTTTTTTCTTTCACCATCCTACTTTCACCGTTTACTTTTTTCCTTTCCGAAGGGTATTCCTGGATCCGTTGATTTTCCATATTATTTCGTATCAAGGCTGTTCACGAGACAAATCTCATATTTTGCGCGATTTTGGTTTGTTTTATATATATTCCGTGGGAAAGAGAGAAGTTTCGATTTGGTTTTGTCAGAAGGAAATTAGTTTACGGCCAATTGGGAAGTTCTGTTAAATTAATTTCTCCACACAGATGTTAGATACCTCAATATTTTTCCAACACTTTAGTAAACCTGGTGGGTATGGAATTAAGAAGAGACAGTATTAAGTCAGGTATCGTTCATATCACTATGCGATTTCATTCGGTTACTTCTCTTCTTTCTCTGTTTCCGCTCCACTCCTTCGAACTTGCCTCTCGATTTCAATTCTTCCTCTCGACCTCCCTCGCGCTCTTACCCTTTTTTCGGGCCTCTTTTATCGGCGATCCGCGGCTCGTTCCCGTTCGAGGCCGGCGGGAATTCTATGGATCGGCGGCTCTCGAACGGTAGTATCAACAGGCTGCATCTAGAGGGCTGATCAATCACCGGCTGCTTTTGTTCCATCGGGCTTTCTAAGCCTCCTTTATATCGTCACGTTACCACCGCTATGATCCCCGCATTCATTATGCCTCCCCCCTGTACTCTCTGTCCTCCCCTCCCGCCCTGTATCATCGCTCGTCCGCTTTTTCCCCCCTCGTTCTGATCCATTAGGAAAGATTGCATTTTCTAATCCACCCCTTTGCATTATGCCGGGCAAGGTGTTGCGCATTGTGCGGTTGACCCGGTTCACTGTTCTCTGCGCGAACGGGAAATTAATGAGCGAAACGAGACGAGAGAGAAAGACAGAGAAAGATTAAAACGGAGGGATAGTGATCAGCGTGAAAAGGAGGGAAAAGGGCGTGGAGCGCGGAAAGAGACGCTTCTGTTCGTCCATTTGGAATTCCTCGACGAGAAAGAAGGAGAAGAACCAAGAGACGTATCATACACGTCGCGGCGCCGGTGTAACGATCCAGTTGCTCCATCACGCGAGAAATTTACATGACGCTCCAGAGTATTCCGCGTCAAGTCGATCGAACGGCGATCCCAGTGCGTACCGTGAAAGAAAAACGACGTCGGATCGGTGGTCGCGCCGATGAACGAGTTCATCTGAACGCGAAGCGAACCGATCCGCTTTGGGTTCTGCATCATCGTGTAAGAAAGTCGATTGGTAGCGAGGGCCGATAGGCTTAATAAGCGTTTCTCGAGACATGTTGCGAGTACGCTGTATCCACTTCCACGAGGAACGTTCAATGTCGCGTGGAATTTCTTGCTGATCGCGCATGCTTCATTGCGCACCGATCGCGAGCGTGGACGAAGGATTATGAGCAGGGATTATCTTGCACAGATTATTTCATCGGTCGTTGGTATTTCTGTTCGAATCATTTAACTAGTATACAGGATATCGAACTGAGCAGATTCTCCTGGAAAAATATGTGTGAACTGGAATTTCAGACGAACCTTTATGGCGAGTTGTAATCATTTCTGCCTGTTCCATACTTTATTGATACATGCATATTTGTTCGTATTATTTTTATTTAAACAACATACCTTAATTTCGATTTGTAAACCAAACTTCACACGGAGCTTGGCTACTCTCCCTTGCTATCATCCATTACTTTCGTATTCCCAACCCCGCGCCAATTCCAAAGGACGAACAAAAGTCGAGGCGGACGAATTATCGAATTGAACAGCGACAAGAGGGAGTAAGGTCGCGCTCAAATTACACGCTTAAACAAGTTGGTCGGTTTCCGCGTCCGCCGACTCACGAACGCCTACCGGGCGTTTGCTTCTACGTCTGCGACGATGTTTGTACCTCGCTGCTTTTCGTTTGACGTCGACGACTCGATGGATAGAAAGGGATGGGAAAGAGAGAGCAGGAGTGGGAGAGAACTACCGTAGGTAACTACGGCTGATTCGGCGGCACGATACCGGGTTTCGAGCGAGAGGCGAGGTCCGTGAAGCGCGAGACACGGCCGGGATACGAGAAAGAGATGGCAGGAAAGCAGCAGAAGTCCTGTAACTCTGAAACAGAGTTAGCTGATGAGTCTGTGGGTGGCTGGCGTCGTTTGTCGGGGATAAAAGGACGGAGCAACAGAGAGGAACAGAGAGGAGAATCGGGACAAGGGGGTGGAAACAGAAACGGAGAGAAAGAAGGACAGCTGCAAACAAGAGCGGCAACCGGTGGGAGAAGGAACACCACTTGCAGCATTCTATATAGATATTTTCATGGGCGTACGGCGTCTCTCGTTGCCTCGAACCACCCCCCGCCCTCTTGCCTCTACCCCAAACCTGTTCCTCTGCCCCTGCCACCCTTCGTCACTCCTTCAACCGCTCCCTTAGCGAGTTACCTCTTCGTTACCGTCTCTTTAGTATCACATGAACCAATAAACATCTTCTTTGATGTACAGCGCATTAATTAGTAAACGACAAAATTGTATTTAAACAATGGCGGAAGATTCGAAGCGGGAGAGCGAATGAGAGAAGCGGAAGGGTAGACAAGATGAACGAGGGAGGAAGAGACAGAGACACAGAGAGAAGAGGAGCAAAGTAAGCGTACAAACAAGCGACAGAAGCTTCGTCGTTACCGACGAGGTCGTTTGGCACGATGATTCGCAGTAAGATCTTTGCGAGAACTGGAGTGCGCCCCTGCTTTGTGGGAGGGGAGGGATGGCAACGAACGAAGAGCAAGGCACTGATAGATCTTGTTAAATTCACGAGCCAACCTCTTGGCTCGTGCTCGAATAATTGTTAACCGTAATGTTCCTGCATCCGCGGATGCTCGAATTAAAGACTTAGAGTCTTCTTGTTTGCCAGATTGATGTAATTAGTCCTGGGTGCGACAATTACTCCGAGTATCCTGATCAAATTGACCTACATACACGCTACTATACCATTCCGCGTACTATACACTCTTTTTCTTATTGTCTTAAAATCGATACGAGTCTCACGATTTCGCTTGCAATTTATTTCATCCATCCCCACCGTGTTTCACGGTGAATTGAGTTTTTCTCGAGTTTCTTTCGAACGAAGTCGTTCACGCAACTCCTGTTTGATCGGTCGTCGCTGACATTAAGATTCGACGTCTTTTCGACGAATCGCGCATTGACCGTATCAACCACGGCGAAAAGGGAACAAGGCTCGTGCGGAAAGGATATAATGGGGAATAGTCCTTGAACCGTTCGAATAATAAACGGAAGGATGCTGATTCGCCGAGGGGTGTGTCCCGCGCGACGATTCATTTATAAATAGCCGACGACCCAACCCGCCGGTCCGGAGAGAGGCCAACGCTGATTGCGAACATCCCACGTCTATTTGTACAGCTTAACCGAAGCGAAACACAGGCCGAATATCCCTTTAAAGGATTACATCTGTATGGCGCTTAGTAACGGACGCATCCGATTCATTTATATCTGTCAGAGGATAAGGGGAGCTATTTAAATCAATCAAACACGGCTCCGCGTTCGGATATGCGGTCGCATATCCGCAGGTATTAATCGACAATGTGCAACGGGAGCGGACGCGTACTGTGAAATTGAGGCGATAGGAAGATGAACGAGGAAGGTATGTGAATATTCTTGGGGCAAAGTCTTTGCGCTGAAACAGTTCTCTATAAATGGCGGAGAAAGGCTGATTAGAATTAGTTTAGAATTAGTTAGAAATAGAATTAATTTTAGGATCGCCTTTGGAAATTAGAATTACAGAATTAACGAAGATGATTGTAAGTAATTAACGCGTGGTAAGAACCATGACACGTAACAATAAGAAAAAAGATCTTTATAATTTCTACATTAAGATATTTGAATACATAATTTCTTTAGCAAAGGAAATATTTTTCTCGCTTGTTAAAGAAATTAATTGAGCACGTGTATTACGTGTGTAATATAGAATACACCGTGACTTATTAGCATATTGAAAAATGGTACATATTGACATCGTACATATTGTGACTACAACATTTCTATCTAAGATTGACTAGGTGTAATTAAAATTAATAGTCAATTATTTTTCCGATGGAGAAGATAGAAATGTCAAGTCTGTCGATTCGAATTGGCATTCAAAAGAAGACAACTTTCGCTTTTATTTCTGTTTCCATCTCTTGCAACTTTACGTTTAATTTAAGGCCATTCACTAGCCTTTATCCCGGAGTATATCTTGCTATATTTGTTGAATAATTACTGTCATTATCAATCGTAAACGTACTGTGTTTTTAACTATGTAAAAATGGAGAAACTTTATACGTTTGTTTATTATACTATATTTCTATTCACTACACGTATTTTTGTTTATTTTATGTTATTACTATTATTACTGTCATTATTACCATTACCATTATCCTCTTTTTAACCTTACAAGTTCCAACAAGCATAAATTGGTTTGTTTTTTAACCGAACAAATAAACATCCCCTTGCTCGGTAAACATTCATTCTCTAATCTAAATATATTGAACATAGTTGGCAGTAATTGTAGTCGATTTTTCTTAAATTTTCTTTCGCATATTTATTTACGCATGAACTTAAATTTTTCACACTTTCTGATTTCCTCGATAAATACCGGAAGCCATTAATGTCTCAGACACTTACCTTCCAACAGCCTGCACAACACAATCAAGAGTTACCTCTTCTCTACAATCATATATCAAACGAATCTAAACTTTCTTCGCCGTACCAAGAACCAAACTCTTCGACGTTGAGTGTTTACCGATCTTCCAGAACGCTATCAATTAACCGAGAATCGAGTTCGTTTGCTTGTTGGCGAAACGTCTGTCCGCTGAATTCTTCGCGATATCGTCGCACGCAGAAGGGAGAGACAGCAAAGACGGTCCTCATCCCCCGAGTGTCGGTGCGCTCGCGTTCCCGCTAGCACGCTCCATGCTACCTTATATGTATAGATTCATCCCATCCGCGGTCTCTGTTTCTCTCTATCCGCGGCGAAACACGGCTATCGGGGATTTCGTCGAAGCCCCGGCTTCCCGATATGTATACACGCAGATTGCAGAAACTCGGAGAAACTTATGCGGGAGAGAGCGATCGTTACCCAGGAGGCACACGGGGAACGGAAGCCGTAATCCCGGGGCACGGGCGCGCGCGGCTGTTTGTTCTATACGTAAGATCTGCGCGGCGCGCTCTGTGTATCTTGGCCCGCCGATATCTCCTCAGTCAGCCAGGAATATTTAGTCAGATGAGGAGACTCGAACAAACGCCTCTAAGGCTTTCTATTAAGACGACTCTTTGATGTGAGCTACCGTGTACGCCGCTTTGGTCCCAGCCTCTCTCCTCCAACCCGTCCCATTCCTCGTGCTCCTCTCTCGCACTTCTTGCTCCCTCTGTCCCTCGGTTTCTACCTCTCTTTCCTCGACACGACACGGACTGTCCCTCTTTCACCCGGGTCTTCGAATCCCTCCTGTTTCCCAGCCGCTCTCTTCTCCACCGCCCCAAATCTCCCACCATCGGCTACGCGAATCGAGACACGTACCCACCTACGGACCAAAAAGGGGTTCTTCTCCCTTCCTCTTCCTCCCTTGTTCCCTTTCTCTCTGTGTATATTCGTCGGTCCACGCGTAGCTTCGTATCGTTTCAACGTTGCGCCACTCCCTCCCGCTATTTGTTTCCAGTAATTCAGAAATTCGCAACTCACCCCATCGCGAACGGCGACCCTCCGTTGCTCGTCCCTTTTGCTGGCCGATCGCCGCACCGATGCTTTGACCACGGACACGCCGCTTCCTAAATTCTCTCTCCTCTCATTTGTAGGGTTCCAAGCTTTCGCTCCTCTTTCGCTCCCTGATTTTTTCTCGGCGCACCTTTCTTATTTTCGATATTGTATTTTGTAAACGTGCCTCAGAGATGGTTGATGAGAGAGGGTGAGAGGAGTTTGTGAAGCTTTGATGAAGATTCGGCTGCCTGGTACTTGGTGTACTAAATAAGGGAAAGATGCTTCTTTTCTCATTCTTTGATTGAAGTTGATTTTTTTAAAAGCGAATTAAGTACGTTTGTTGAATGTAGATTAATAAATTGAGAATGCGATTTCAATGGTACTTGTAATTATTAGACGGAATACTTTGAAACAGAATAGGATGTTACATTCCGAATTGCTTTCCTTCTTTGAATCTTTCACACCACCGTTATATCGAAAATATAACGACGCAAAATGAATTTGACAGCGCACAATTTACAAATCGTAACTTCCAATGCTTCGTATATGTGACATCAATGACATTAAATCAGTCGACATTTCACTAAATTTATGCGCTTCTATATTACAACACGAGCTCACACATTCTCACGCCTCAGAGGCCTTCTTCTCAACTGTGACGATATGCAAACGCTAGCAAAAGATACCATTAAGCGTCACCTCGAAACGATCTCACAGCCCCTTACATTCGGAGTCATCCGACTGATCATTGGGATTCTAATGAGAACATTAATTTTCGCGTAAATCGGAACCGATCCCTTCGTTTCCAGCCCTTTCGCGAGCAGCAAAGCGGGGAGACGCGGTTGCAACGGTAGAAAAGGTCGCTAGGGGCAGACCATCAGCTCGTGCTCGACCACTGGCAGCTACTTTAAATTCCGGCCGAGGCACGACGTCTTAATAAGTGCGGTTACTCCGCTGCTTTCCTCAGGGATTTTTCCGCGAGTCTGCGGTGGCGCGCATATTGCGCGCATCTAAACGAGACGAGCGGGCCTGCACGCGTATCGTTGTGCTCGCGCACGCCTGCGCCGAGCATTGTGGTCGTTGAAATGGCTTTTGTGGCCTGCCGGGCATACCAACGGTTTTCCATCAACTGAACTCTGTTAACATTGACGTCTGCGTGCATTGCGTTGCCGCTGTCGTTGCCTCGCCCGAGCTTCCTCCGAGTGATTTTCTTCTTGACATTCCAGCATTTGTGCCTCCAGGAATGCAACGGAGCTCAATGTGGCTATGCAAGTGCAATCTTCTGTTTAAAGTAGATTTTAAGACATATTTTGTCACGGACAAGGAGTAACAGTAATTTACTCGTGATAATGAACATAATTAATGTATGCAATACCAAAGATTTCGGTATTCTGTAATTTAGTGAGAATAATTTTTCAATAGGAATTGTGGGAAACCTGATCTATAATTTTTCGTAAGGAAATGCGAGCGATTTGATATAGATAGATCAATAGATATCAATTAATAATTAACGCGAGAAGATGGACTATTTGTTAGGATTATATTTAGCAGCGTTAATATTCAGGCAATATTTTGACAGCGCTTTGAACCTGATTATAACCTACTATTACAGTTAAATACCATGACTATTTGCATGATAATGCCACGTAAGAGCATTCTAAACATCTCAAGGGACATATGTGCTGGAACAGGGATCAAAGGGTTAACGCAGTGTATACACCTCGTGAGACTTTCTGTTCAACTCCATTCAAGTACGTAATTGCAAAGTACACAGACGGAACATAACTACGAACAAATCAATGTACAGACTACGCTGCATCTACTATGTTTTTATTTAAAATGTAATCATTATGAATAGATTAATTATTGAATTAGTTCTTTGATAATCTCCTTCTGCTTATCATTTTTCTTTAAAAAAAGTTGCTCTTTAAAATTCTATTCTATTTAACTCTAAATCTTCTCTATGATTACTTAACCATCATACGCATATTCATATCGACGAAATCTTCTGCGGCTCACACCCACATCAATCTTAAAACTCCATTTACACCTTCGTGTTCTTCAGGATTCGTCCCTCGTCCCTTCACTTGAATCCAGCTAATGTATACCTGGTACACGTTGATACTTCTCGGTTCGCAAATTCCACTCAGACTTAGTGTATTTACGACGCGAGTACACAAGCACCTACTTATACACACGTAGAGTCGAAGGAACAAGTGAACGACACGAACCAGAAAAACAGGTAGTATCGGACACGCGACCGATTCTGAAATTTGTGGATGTGTTGCAGAAATCGATTGTCGGTGTTGCGCGTAAATGGAACGCCGTGCCGCGCCGTGGATCGGGTTTCGTCAACTGGATTAACTTCAGCCACGAAACGATGCCTGATCCGGTTATAATGGCGAGCGGTGTCGGATCGAGGCTGCGATTCGCGAATAGCGTTTCTAACGTTCTTCCCTTCCCCTCCCTTCTCTTGTTTTTCAACGCCTCTCCCCTCGTCGCTAGACAACTAGAACAAGTGGAAACGCTTCGATTTACGCAAGCTGTCAAACCCAGGATACCTGTAGTCGGAGTTATTGCAAAGGTGTTTGGTTTTAATTAGCAGAGAAAATTGCGTAAAGCGATGGAATGTTTTGGAACTGGAATTGCTACTGGTATTGTGATTCGTAGATTTCATTTTCTGATCGAGTCATCAATTTTTCAGCTACTCGTAAGTGTACTCTGGCATAACATATGGTGCTTAATGACTCAATAACGTTCAATTAGGTCTACAGGATGATCCTTCTAATATCAGAAACTTATAAGTATACTTAAATTTGGGTAATTCTCGCTGAGCAGGAATAAATAATCGGCAGGAGGTTAAACCGTACGTGAAAATAATTGAAAAATGTAGAATAAAATTTTTTCGTGAGTCGCTTCGTCTTTGAGAAACATAAATCTAAAAATGTACCATACGTGTACGCTAGACTTGTTCTTAACTAAACATGTTTAGACTTTATTTTCTTCAACATAAGATCTTTAATGGAAAAAATTTAATTTACATTTCTTATTTATTTTCCCATGTAGAATAACCTCCTATTGATTGTTTACTCATACCTAGTCGGTACTTAGCCAAGTTTAAGTGTACTCGGCAAATTTTCAAACTCGATTTTCTCGGAAACTAAGCGATATATGAAAAAAGTTCAGTCTACATTTTCGACTAATTTTTTCACGAAGGATCATCCCTCACCGGGTTGTACCGCCAGTTACAGAACACCCTGTATATCGATGTCTTTATTTTCCCTTCATTCTACGAACACAGATGCAAAACAGTAGATATAAAACCGCACAAATGATACATCTCCATTCGCAGTTTGCATTCCTCTGTGCGAACAAAAGCTTCCACGAGCAAAATGCATCAATCCAAAAAGCAGTCGGGACAGTGGCTGGGGCCGAATCTGTACACCGTATCGCTCTCAAGCATCGTGTACCTCCATTCGTCGACAATTAACCATTCAGTCAGCGAAGTACTCGCGATAACCCTTGGCAAGGTTTCCGCGAAGGGCATCCACCGTCGTCGGTGATCTCCAGCACGTGGATGCCAGTCGTTACGCAACTCTCCGTCTCGTTCACCGGTACAGCGTCGACGCGACCATCTGACACTGGCAAGCTCGTGCGCACCGTGAATCGGAAATAACCAGCGTGTGCTTCTCTGCCCACTAGGCATTATCTTCGTTAGGCATCCGTCCTCGATTTCGGTGATTTATTCCCTGGTCGAGTTCGATTTATCCGTATTCGAGAAGCGTATAATTCGACTGGTTCTCAACGTTACGATTGAAGTATGTACAGTGCTGTGGATAATTACAAACTCAATCCTGTTTTTAGATGTTTCAGAATATTAAAACAAGAATTGAATCATATTTGAGATATTGAATATAAAACAAAAGTGAACATGCAACAAACAAAAATCTTCTTCTTTTGAAGTTTGTTAATAATTACATTTTTTCTCTAAGATTGTGTCTTTGCTTGTGGAAAAATATAAAATCATTGTTAATTTCGTTACGTTTTCATTAAATATTTAGTGAATTTTCCTTTGTTTTTGATTAATTTTTTAGCTATACTATCCACTAACTTATTTAAATTTCGTTTTGAATATCCACCACCGTGGATTCTATGTTTTATTTTTTCTTAAGTTCAACGATACTTTCTATAGGTGGCTTCTTCTGATTGTAAACATTTTTTCGCTAGAATTCACCATAGATTCTCGATCGGATTCAGATCAGAATTCATTGTTGATCATAATGATAATTCTTTTCGGAAATCTTGAAACCACTTGCGCGTAGTGGCGGCTGTATGAATAGGAGCATCGTCTTATTAAAAAAATTGCCTTTTTGTCTTCCATTTCAATTCAATTCGGTGAAAAATGACTTTGAAAAATGAATTCAATGAAAACATCAATGAAAGGTCATAATTCGCCACGTAACATCTCCTGATATCCTATAACGTTCAATTTATTCTTTACGAAAACACTTTCATTTAATATATCAAAGCATGATCAGTTTCTTGGAAATATTAAATAAATAAAACAAAAAATGTATTTCAGCCTACAATTATTCGCAGCACTGAATATGCAAAGACATCCTACTTTCTCTGAACGTCTCAAAAATATTTTTCATGTTCTATCGTATATTCAGAAGATCTTCGATGTATTGATTTATTACATCCTTGAATAATTCTATTAATAACACTATCTGAAAAATGATGGTCCCGTTCTTTTCAAAAATTACCTTGATAAACATGAATATTCACAGTTTAGAACATCCGTGTGAGTTCACACTACTATGTCGAGAAATTTCCACGGTGAGGAACATCGCAGCACACCTATTGCAAATTATATTCACCACACTTAATAAAGTTATCCTAGCCTGTAGAAAAAGCAAGACTGGTAAACTCAGCGTATATTGGGAAACCGACAACGGATGGACACGATGTAGACAAGGAACATCGTGCTTTCGTCCGAGTTCTCTGGAGCTCGTCTCAAAGCGAGAGTATCGCCCGGGGCGCTGCCGGATACTCGAGCAGCGTTATAGTAGGCTAACTACGATAGAAAGTAGGTCCCTCCTCGGCTCTTTTACTCAAATCAAAACTAACTATTCCCTGATGTATCACGTCCAATCGTTGAGTTACGAGAATGTATTATACATGGTACAGACGTTAAGTAATTTTTTTTCCTATTTTATGGTTCATTTTCTGAGATGGTATATCAATATTTAATGGTGTTTTCTAATTTTTTTTACAATTCCTAACACTACGCTAGATATAAAAGACGTATTAGAATGAGAATTTCATAGCTTTCTGTGACCCATAAAACCGTGCAATGAAATTATTAAGAATTTGTTAGCCAGACACATGCAGTGAAATAGATAGTCAATGATCAGACAAGTGTTACGCGTACTCAGTCGATTTTCAAACGAACATTTCACGAAAACGAAGCTTCCAACGCAATTTGATTATTCCTGGTTTGGTCTTAGTTCGAGACAGACAATCTTCCTCATTCTACTTGTATCATAAATTAAGATTCATCCTGTATATTTGTACTGCATTTACAAGAAAAGGTTGAAAGGACCGGACGCGGTGAGCGAGTACGCAGCCGCGGTTCGATTAAATCGCGCTCGAGAATAGGATGTCTAATGAGGGTTTGCGTAACGCGAGAATGGTCTCTAGAACTGCACCCCGTTACGGTAGCACCGCGGAACGCCAACTGTAACGTGGACTGACGGCACTGCGTTTCTTGCCGCCGTACCGTTCGCAACTTCACCGATTCGGAAGACGTTGCCTCCTTTCCTGACAGTTACGCTTTGCGCGTAACAAGCGCGGGCGCCTGCTATCCTTGCGTTCAATGGACGCTCGTTTCTTGACGTTTTCGGAACCGGGCATACGAATTTATGTTTTGCTCTTAAACGAGCGCCGTCTATAACGAGAAACTGGTGAATTAAAAGGGAAACGTTCTTTGTCGAGTATTTCGTGCTTAGAATCGCTATTAGTTTGACACTTTCGTTGCGAAAGCTTTATGACAGATTTCCGTAGGGTCGGTATATTCCGTGGATTTTTATATTTTGTAGATATGTACTTGCTTAGATCTGAATTTTGAGATTGCGATCGATCGTTGATACTATGACAGATAAGGAGACTTTGTGTCTCTTTTACTTGGCGATAATTAAACACCGAAGGAAATTAAATTTATAACATTACCCAATATTTCAAGAAACCTGAAATTCCTCGATCCAAATCAATCCTATCCAAGAACGTACAATTAATACCACAAAAGGTTAATTTCTCGTACTGCACAACGTCAACTATCATGACACACCACTTCCATATTTAGATGTGTTTCGTAACAAGAGCTCTATTTTCCTTTCGTTAATAACGAACACCGATCCCTGTTCCAATATAATATCATGGTCATTTCGATCGAACTAATGAAATTAGTCGCGTATTCATTCCCACCGCGGTGGTCAGAACTGGCAGGTATTATTAAATGGAAATAAACAATTCTTATTATTATACGGTTCATGATTGCGATTAACGCTTTCGTTACAATGTGAACAAAAGTGGCAGATACAATTCCTGCTTTGTTATAATAACTTGTCTGATACATTGCGAAAGGACATTTTTGTTTAAAATAATATTTTCCATAATATGATAATATTCATTACAGTATCCGAGCTTCGAAACCAAGGTTATTGCAAACATTTCTAAAATCATTTCTTCTGTTTTCTAAAATGTTTCTGTGATAATGTTAAACGAAGTGATCGAGTGAGTGATGAAACGAAGATCGGTCAAAAATATATATAGCGATATTCCTCCGAAAAGTTGCGAATCAGCGGTGTAGTTCAACGTTTCGAGAATTTGTATGAATTCCTATTTATCCCTCATATCAATTTGATACCGACCAAGAAACGACTTAAGATCGGAAACCAATTGTAAGTGGTAGATGATGGTTCATTATTTAGTTCAACTTTTAAACTCCACAATCGCGTATGAAAAATTATTACAAGACACCGTTAATTTCTCAGGGGGAAGCAGCGAATATGACGCGTTACATAAACGATTTTTTCGTTCCGGGGGATGCGGGCCGCGACTACAATAAGATATATTGAAACGTGATACGCCGTATCGTAAATATTCCGGGTGTGATTTAAGCGGAGAGCCGGAGAAAGAAGGAGAAAGAGAGAGAGAGGATCCGCGCCGTACGTCACAACCATTTGTCTCCGGCGTCTCCAGGTATACACGAGCTTTCTATCTTGATTTCTATGCTCTCCCGGACAACGAGCCGCGGCACTCTTACAACGAAACACGCCTCGTCGTGCCGCTCCACCCAGAAAAGGCCGCTTTGCGTGTCACGAAGTCGCGGGGTAATTTAATACGCGTGTAAATCTTCCCCCGGTCACGGCCAGCCGCGTTCTTTACATCGGGGGAAAAATATATCGCTATCGTTCCGAATCGGAAGAGTCGCTACTTTCCCAGACCAGCAGCTCTCTGATTCTTCTTCAAACGCCCCCTGTTCGCGAATATGTATAGTGAATAACCAACTCTTTGACAATTTTGGATTTTCACCAACAAAATGGAACTTCAATAGATAACTGTGAGATCCTTTGCTTATGCAAAAATATACGGATAACGTATAGCCAAATTGTTCATAAGGGATGAAATTCAGGCTGGATCAAGCGAATTCGAGTAACTTGAGTTTAAGTTTGTGTTTGTACAAATCGAGTTATCTGATTTGAAATAGATTATACTGAAGTTGATTGTACTCAAATGAAGAAGATAGTATAAGAAAAGAAAGTGTGGGCCTAGAAATAAGATCCCGTTACCTAGCAATCGTTCTTTCTTTCAATTCAAAGAACAGGAGACTTTCGAAACTTGGAGGGGTCTTTCGAGCCGTGTAAAATACCACTATTAGATTTTGTATCTGTTCTGTCAGTGTAGGAACAAAAATTTAAAGGAAATGATAGGTATTTACGGGGGTGTAAAGCGACTGATATTTCATCCGGCAGAGAAAGTATCAAACTGATTTTCGCTGTTTCACGTTAACCATAGACTTTCGAAAGTGACATGCAGTATCTAACGATGCGAATTATAATAAAATATGTGCTGTTCGAAAGTTCTGATTTATAGCTTGTCTGACAGTAAACTAATTTTCGAAGATCAAGATCATAATGTTACTTCGTCGACGCATGATATTTACACTTATTTTGTCAATATAAAAGAATCAAACTGAGAATAAATAAGGAAATTGTCCGACGTAAAATAAAGTTACAAAGAAATACATTCTGTCCCTCAGTCCTTCGAGCGTTGTTAACATGCCTGCTGTATCGAGTACGAGCAAATATAAATAAAACGATATACCAAAAGATCAATACATTTTACCTCGCTTCCTATTTGAATTTTCCGTATCGTGATAATATTATCTCGTACGGTTTTACAACCATCGATATCTTATCTGTATCTAATCAGAAATCGTATTGACCACGCCTTATTAAACACGTGGAAATATTTCACTCAGTCCAAATTTAACATAGTCGACGTACGTCACCTTACATTTGCAACTATATCGTATATTCTAGTTAAAAAAAAAAAAAAAGAAAATAGTCTACGACATTAACGACATAAATTATTAATTTATTAATTTATGTCAATCGTACCGTATAATCAAACCATGCAATTCGTGCCAGTTACGTTATATGCATGATATTTATGTCAATTGGACTAAAGTTGTGTTTCCCAATGCAAAATACCGAGCCAAGTGCAAATGAATGTCCAGGTAAAGCATACTCGATGCCAAACGTGTTAAACACCGTTTCGCGACGATGATGATGCCAAAGACGCGACTTCCATAGTAGCGCATACACACGCAGCGTAACGTATGCATAGAGAACGATAGGGCTATCCTTGCTTGAGCAGTGCCTCCTAGAAAACAAACACGCGATCCTCGTTTATATACACACCCGGGTTCGAGGCCGGCCGAGCCACATCAAATATCCATACAAAAAGTAGGCAGGCACTGTTTAAACGTCCACAAAGCAAACTAAATAATGTTAAATAGCGGGGCGTCGCGGCCTCTGCTCACCGTGTTTGTTATAACATTTACTTTGCTGCGCCACTGTTAGCCGGCTTTACGGCCCGACCGTAGAAATGTGTCTGCCAGATATCCTTCGCACTCTCTTACGACTCCTCGACAGTGAAATAACTCTGCGCGCCGGAAGGCTGGCCTTCCACAGGACGCGGTGACTACGAGTCCTTCCTGTTCTCGCCGTTTTTTCCGCCGTTTCTTCCACAAAGAACGCGTTGTCATTCGTGTTCAAGCGGTTTATTACCTTTCGACGAAGGAAGTTCGATGAGCAATGTTTGGTCTGATAACATCGATTCCGGTGATCGCCGCTTCGAGCGATGGAGTGGAACTTTTTTTTTTTTAATGAATACACTGTGATTTGAAAGTTTTGCCGTTCTAAGGTGCATGTGCATTACTAGAAATTTGTTGTTACTAATTTTTAACTTTTTGGATCGTACGAAATGCGTAGTGGTTCCAAACTTTTATCCGATAAGCCATCTATAAGGCATATGATTTATTTTAAATCTATGAGCGGAATCGTTTACATAATCGTACCACAGGTACGTCTAATGTCGCCAAGACGGAAACGCGTTATGCTAACTATTGCAATTAAATACGAAATAACTGTAGTACTTGAGAATGCAGCTTCATTAGCGAAGAAATACGGTATAGGCAAGTCAACAATTACAGATATTAAATAGCGGAAACACAGTGTTGAAAACTACTTACGACTTAGAGAATGGTTTCGGTCTCGTAAACTTTCTACAATTGATAATGAGATCGTATAGTGTATCGTGTGCTCGTTAAATAATGAAGCAAAGTAACGATGTTTCTGATATGATACTTTCTGTCTCATTTAATTAAGAGAAACAAATCGACTTGTAACACGTTACGCGACTCAGGCTGTATATTTGCAATTTGATATCTTAAATTTAAATCATAAAAAATTCCACTGTAATCTTTCTATTTTCCTGCATTATAAGACACAATCATCAAACAACATTTGATTATTTATCAAATTTATTAAAAGTTCCATTGCAATCTTTCTGATTTTCATCAAAACAGAATCGCCAAGCTGCAACACTTAAAAGTCTAGAGTCAACAACAATATTAGCAAAGGTACACGAAAACAAGAAACTGTTGGCAATTCGAATAGGAATCCACCGTCCCATTACCGTATCCGCGAACACGGCGCACAGTTGCGAAACGCGATCGCACGTGTGTACGCTTAAGGTTTGTCCCGCGTTTGTCGCTTGTACAGGTGCGTGTTGCGAGTACTTACGTTTACTTTTACGAAAGCGTGTGGCTGAGACTGAACGAACGTGGCCGGTTCGTTTGCACTGGGGCTCGTCCCTCGGCGACGAGCTGAGTTTCCATAATTTATCGGCCGAAGAAATCGGAAGTTACAATTGTAGCGATGCTGGACGCGCGACGTCTTGCCCGCGAGCTCGATTCTGCTCGGCATCGGCGCGCTCGCTACGTCGGGGCCGGGTTTCTCGAAGATCGAGCCTTATAAGCACGTTATCACGAGATGTAGGAAGCCAGTGGAAGCAAAGAAACGTATAAGGCCGTGGCGAGT
The DNA here is from genome assembly GCF_014825855.1 of Bombus pyrosoma. Classification (NCBI taxonomy): domain Eukaryota; kingdom Metazoa; phylum Arthropoda; class Insecta; order Hymenoptera; family Apidae; genus Bombus; species Bombus pyrosoma. Next base: position 12,070,279 of record NC_057775.1, on the reverse strand, counting down.
CCACGGTGATGCAATGTTCGCCTCGTTGCATGTGAATCCCCGTGTATACGAGCGGCGGTGCCGGCGTTCGAGGGAACACGTTTCGCGCGACAGAACGACCTAAAACTTTTTCTCACTCTCGCCTTCTCTCTTTCTCTCGTTGCCTACGGAATGCTATTCAAGCGACAGAGATCGTGTTGCATTTGTTAGTCGTGGCTGTTCGTAGTGCCGTGATACTGGCCGCGTGAAGTTATTTGACGCTTCCTTAATGAACGGCGTAAATCATATAAATCACGGGAAACGCGCGAATCAATTACGGCTTTTTTCCACGGTACACCCGATTTAATGAACCCTTTCTGGCCTGGCTGTCGCATAAGTTCTCAGTCGATATATCATTTCCATATAATTAATGCGCTAAACTTCTCTATCTAACCGATACGAGAAAAAGAAATGAGCGCGGGAAATCGAACGCGTGGATTGCCTCTAAGGACATTCCTCGCGAGGACGATGATCGTACGCGCTGTTTTACGAGGATGTACGATGTTGCTTGTAATTAATAGAAAGATAGAGTTTTTTGCATTTCACCTCGGTTTTATTGTAGAATATGAGTAACGATCCGTGGCTTTTATCGATATCATATGTTCATTGAAATAAACACTTCTCTTATTACATCTTTCGTTGCAACTCTACGTATCTCAAATACAACGTATTCAGGTAGCATTTATCCGTTTCGAAAGCTAATCGAATAGTTACGAACAGTAGAACTTATAATGCTGTGCTATGAAACCTGAAATATGAGAGCTATTTTAATTGTAGTACCATTGTACATTATATCAAACAATTAATCGTTCAAACAAACAATCCAAAAGTACTCGGTAAAATAATAGAACAGTAGTTCGATAAACAACGTCGATCCATCGGCGCTCCAATTGACCACTTCTATTCTCGTTTCTATTTTTATCCATATTTCCAAAACAAAAACCCATGCCACCCATAACCCAGAAACGACTACTTAAGAAACACCCAGAACTCGTCTCCACAACGAAAACGGATTTTAAATCTGTCACGAGACAAGAGGAACGTCATCTGGAAGATGCCAGGCCCGATTAGAAGAATTCGTTTGGAACTTTCGTCTGGATGGGATAAGTTCCCTGCGTGGAACGAAGAATTTTCCTTCGTCACATGGTGCACGAGGGAAAGACGGAAGTGCCGGTGGCACACATGGGCGCGAAGAAAAGAAAGAGGAAGAAAGAGCGAGGAAGAAGGTGCGTGGAGTGCATCACTCGTCGGCCGAATAGATGGCACATTTCGGGCTGATGGCCGCCCCTGTTTCAGGAACACCGCGTTACAAAGCTGCGTAAAAATGTATGGGGTAAAGACAGCCGTGGAAGGAATATCAATCAATCGTCGCCCCTTTACAAGCATCGCTGCTGGCTGCCGCGGAACGTAAACTGGCCGGTTTAAGAGAATTGTTGTACCAGTAGGATGTAACCACATGGCCGCGTGCGTGCACGCTCCAGCTGCACTCCGTGTTTCGCCTTTTCAAGTGCTACGGAGGAAAATAGGAAAGCATACTGGCACTTTCTATGGTCACTCGAATATTACCGTCAGCCGGCCGCAGATAACGAAGAGAACAACGCCAACTGATTCATCGAAACGTACTGTGGTTTTGCGCGTGATTATACTGATGTACGTATACTTATACAGTGTCTTCTGGTTTGTCAGAGTACTAAGATAATAAGCTTAGTATGTAAGTGTGATAGAAACAATTTGTTTAAATTAAGATATAGAAATGTCAATCTAAAGTATCATATATTAGGTGCACATTGGATATAAAGTTACCTTATTTATATATTTTACCTATTTCTTTTCTACATTTTTCCATTTGTAAATTTATTCGTCTCAATTTCCTGTTTCACACAGCGTTTTTCATCATCTGCATATTCCTTTGATAAACGATAAAGTGAGCAAGAGTAGAAGTAGAACGTGTTGCCTCGCGTTTACATTGCTAATTTCCACGAGTTTAAATTCATTCCTTCCTATAATCCTCCCCTCTTCCTTTATTCCCTCTTTTCTTTCATCGAATTTTGTTCTGGCAAACGTCACAATTGGACGAGAGCCACGTAAGACAAATTTTCGTGCGTATGTACACGCGCGTGTATATTTGCAATGAAACTCGGCTTCTTCGTGGAATCCCGTAAGAGTCGCTTCGGTTTCAAAGGTGAATAACGGGAAGTCGTAACGCGCGTGTTATTTCGTTATCGTTTATTGGTTTGGCCGTTCGATACAGTTTCCCCGGAATTAACGAGAATCCGTTGACGATCGCGATACAAGAGTCTTGTTTTACGATAATTGCAATCTCTTACTCCTTCTTTTTATCTTTCATCATCTTCATTTATTCCACTTCAATTTCACTGACGTGTACTGAGAAAATATCCGAAGTAGAATACGAATCTCTGATTAGATACCATTTTCTTAATTATCTATATTAACAAAAATATTGCGTTATCATTCGTAATCTAACGATGACCTATTGTGTGATACATTCGATTCTTACAATTAGAAATAAAATGTTCTCGTTGCCCGTTCCTCTTCCGGCTGTTCGTTATATGTGCACCAGAGAAATATTGTGGCCACTGTGCTCCTTTTTCCCTTGCATTAGTTTATTACCAGTCGGGGAAATTATCTAAATTACAGCTGGAATTTATACGAACGCCACGCGTTACGAACCGCAAGATGAGAAAAATGAACGACAGAAGGAACGTTGGACTGTCATTTCTTTGCTCCGCTGTGGAGCTAGCTTCGAACGGAATCTCGGAAAAGCGAATCGCCTCGTCGTTACTGGGATTAATAAACCGGACAGGCCGAACGAGATGAATTGCGTAAGATTAATAGCTGAGCCGTAACTGCACTACCGATTGGCAATCTGGTTCGACGTTATCTTAAATAGTTACTGAAAAGTTAGTGGAAAAGAGGCAAGAAACGAGATTAAAATATAAGATCTGCTGATTTCTTCTCCGTTAAGTAAATCGTACGTAAAGAGCGTTGGTTGGAAAATATAAAAGTTATAATCGAGTAGCAAAATTGAATTTTAAAGTGTTCGTTCGAGTTGATGCATCATGGTTGAGAAAGGTTCAATTATTGTTAGATGTATGTATCATTACTGCTGTATTAGGTTCTGCGTGTTTGGGTTTCGAGACTGGATGTGGGCGAGTGTTGACGGCGAAAATTAGCCTTGGAAACTTTCTCTGCATAGATGAAAATAGTGGTTGCCTGACATTCGTACTTTCGACTAGAGAGAATTCATCAATCAAGAGGAAATACTTTACTTTTTAGGACAGGTAATTGCTATGACACGTATAATAGTAGCAGTATCTGTGCATAACAGTAATAAAATTTAGCGCCTACTGAAATTATCTTAATATTCTCATCTTACATATTTCTTTTGAATTTAGACGTTATGTTCCATTGTTCAACGAAGAAGATTCGTCGAGCAAATCTACCATTGGTATGTTAGCAAAAACGAATCGTAGTTGGACAGAAGGAAGCAGATAATTAGTCATCGAGACATTTGATGACGTTCTATTACGTTTAACAAATGCGGAAGACAGAGATAGAAGAAAAGTCAGCAGAGATATGACGTACAGTTGATCGATTAATCCAATCTGCTACATTCGGTTTCGCGTCTAATGAATCAACATTACATTTTAGTGATTACGGAAAATCCTCATTACGTTTGTTCAAGTATAATTTTAGAATAATGAACGTAAAAATTCTTCAGACCTTCCTAATGCGGAACTGGCGAACAAAAGCGGCATAAAAAGAAAAATGAAATACTATGGTTAGTGCGGTTAATTGTCTGCTACTACCCATGTCTAATCCATAATATGCATTTTCCTTGCAAACATCGATGTAAAATCTCTCTGAAAAAAATGCAAATTTAACAGTTTACTTTATGACAGAGTACAAATTAATGATCATTGCCGTTATATCTTTGCAATTAGGCATAGGGCTGGGAAATGAGGATTGTCTATCTCAATTAAAAACGACAAGGAAAAATTCAACATTTCAGAATGAGATATTAATGACAATCCATAAATATTAATGACAATGCAACGCTAAGATTAGAGTACTCTTGGAGCTTATTGTAATACCAGCTGCGATATTAATGAAATGTCAAAATCCAGGCTTTCTCCGTTCATAGTACCATCCATTATAAGCTTGGAACTGCTTTAACGCTTATTAAGATAGCAAATACTCCGCTATTATCGTGATTCTTAGTGATCTATGATCTATAAATTAAACAAGACTATCTAATGAATAGAAAGTTTTAGAACTGTTGTAATATACATATACAGATATAGAGAATATACTGTATTCTGAGAATATCCTGTACTCATTGGGAGAACAGCAAACCAAGTTACAGATCCCCAAAAATTCACATCGAAAACCATAAAAGACTTAATCTCCTTTGAATATGGAAGAGCTGTAAACAAATTCCTTTCATCGACCGCCGCACACAAGAAATCGGCATCGATAAGTTGAGACTCTCGAGACGGGCAGGACACAGCGTATCATTCTAATAGTTTAATCGCACGGAGCTGCATTCCTAATGGCGAACCTGGCGTTGCACCACGGCGCCACTGTAAAACAAGCGTGCACCAGACGCACGTGGAAAATAGTTGGAAGAAAAATTTCGCACGTAATAAACCAACCTGTATTAGGTGGCCATACGCGTGCAAGAACAGCGCAGACATCGACGCGGTCCAGTCCGGATTGGTGGCTAGATGACGAGGAAAAACGAGCGTGGCGTGGTCCGTGTCCGCTCGAGCCACTGCCCCAACAATTATCTCTAATGGGCCATGATACTATAAATCGACATAGGCTAGAGGCCGGCCCGATGAAATCGGTCGAACACACCGGGATGGCAGAAAATAGAAACCGCTGCTATTCAGGCCCGTGGTCTCCTCCATCCGGCTCCAGAGATGGAATTCATCAGGTTGTGCAAGTAGCGGCACCTGACTGCAATGCTGATGACTCGACGGGACCGCCGTACGCGTGCAAAAGACGGAGTAAGAGTTTAAAAAGGAGAGAACGAGCGAAAGGTATATGGTAAGAGAGCAATGGAGCGAAAGAAAGAATCGGGCAGACAGCCGAGTAGATACGCGCCTGTGCGTGTGCGTGGCCACGTAACAGAACAGAGAGATCTCTGCTTACGACTTATCCGCAGGCTAGATCGTGCCCGGATGAGGCTGTGTCGCCACCGTGGGCCGCGTTTGGCCCGCGAGCGCCATGCCCTCTTGTTACCGTTCCTCTGCCGCCACGCGGAATAGTTTTCAATTAGGTTGCAATTTAATTTGATACTCGCTGGTATTGTAAACAAACGACATCGTCAGAGTTTCGTTGATAAATAGACGCGTCGTGGAAATGTACGATAGAGTTAAGTACTATGTACACTGTGTAACGTTAGGGGGACTGTCATCATCTGTCATATAACGCTTCTGAATATTCTTAATGACAGTGTTACGTCTTGTTCTGAATAATATGTACACTATGTCCTTGTCTCGAGGCACGTCGACGGTCAAATAGCTGAATGAGAGAATCGAGCGATGCAGCAGAATTCGGCTGAATCTATAAATTACGAGGTTTAAAGTCTTCAGAATTTTTGCTATTTCAAGTGTAGATATATTTTCGTGTAGAACATTTTCCTGTACTTATTGGTACACGTAAATCACATTTAATATTTCCCCACGAAAGTTAAATGAGAATAAGAACAAACTCGCGTTGAATATTCCCAGCAAACCCTGCTTCATGCATTCACATTGACTCTTAAGAAACTGCAACCAAGAGAGTGAAAGATCGCGACTATCAAAGATAGCTCCAGGGATAGATTTGTGTCCAGCCAGGATTACGCGTGGACGTTTCGCAAGCGTTAGAGTTTGCTTCATTAGGGACCAATCGAGGCGAGGATGCTGTATCAGCGTAACGATCATACCGTCCGCTGGTTTCTTGTCGATCGCTAGAGATACTATTGAAGCAAAATTAGATCGCTCTTTGCCAGTACCTCGCCATTAAAAACTCGCCCATCAACGATCACGTTTCCACGAGCCTGGACATTCTTTCCCACAAAGCCGATTAATAGACTCCTTTCTTCTCTTTGAAAAATGAAAAAAAAAAAAAGAAAAGGAAGAAACGAAGCAGATCGAAAAATAAAAAATCCAATCAGCCCATATAAAGATAAAAGACGCGGCATGAGCGGCCGTTCTTTCTGTCGCCCCGAAATACGTTCTTGCCGGTAATAACAGGCTACGTTTAACCGCAATTATTGCGGCCATTAAACTCACATTTATCTATAATCACCGCTTCCCGTCCAAACGAGTATCCTCCGTGGCAACAGGAACTTTCCTACAAAATACCAGCGACGCGTCTATGAACGTTCACGGAAGCATCACATGCATACGTACATACGTACATACACACGTATATATACACGTACACGTGCACGTAAAGTCATACACCTGTGTACATCATCGTCCACGTGATTAAATACTAAACATTCCAACCGACTGATTACTTTACAACCACCAATAAAACAGCAACGATTACGCACTGTCACAATCAGCGACAATGGACGACTCAATGGAGGGAACGGGGCTCCACGGATGAAGAGATCCGGTGATATGATCTCGCGAAGTTTCTCGGCGATCATAAACGCTCGCTGCTTGTACGAGCTTCTCTCTCTCTCTCTCTCCCTCTCTCTCTCCCTCTTTTCTTCACTCCTCATACGCTCTCCTATCTGGCGGTTATCCACTCGTTCGCTCGCAAAGCGAGAGTGGTCGCCATGGTGTACAGCCGGGCATCATAAGTCTCGCGCAATTATAGTTTCCGTATTTTCTTAAGCAGCCGGAGGATCGGCCGGTAATGAATCACGCGGACAGTATAATGCGTACATGCGCGCGCATTGTAATGCACGGTGTAAAAACCGTACGCAGAAAGTGTACACGCGTGTACTGGCTTTAAGTTTTGCGGCCGTTGCGCTGCTGGCAATAAATAACGCGGCCAGTCGGGGGAACGGGGGACGAGGCGGAGCGAGGGACAACGGGAAGAAGAAGAAGAACAGGCGGAAGAAAAGATGAAAAGAAGAGACTCCGGAGAAAGAAGACGAAGAACCGATGCGAGGAACAGGGGCGGACAGGGAGCTGTACTTGGAGGGAAGTAAAATAGCAGATGAAGGTGAGGCTCGCATTATACCAGCGATAGAGCTTTGCGAAGCAACTCGTTGCTCGAGCGAGATGAAGCGTGTTAGAGTAAGCGGGCTCGCGCCTGCGTGAACATGTAAACGTTATACCACGTTACAATGGCCGAGCGGATTTACATTATTCGCAGGTAAACCGCGAACCGTCTCAGCTTCTTCTAATGTCTAATAATGGGCGTACGTGTGGTACGCGAGCGTTCAACGGCCACTCCTTCCCACTTTCTTCCCTCGTTCTTCCCTCTTTCTCTGGGCATCTCATTCTCTGGACACGCCGGGAAAACGGTTTTCTCTCTGGACCGCTCCCTCCTGCCCCTGAAAGTTAGCCGCGTCGTTAGAGCGTGCGAGAATGCAGCGCCTTGTTTTCTCCGAGGCAATTTCTTGCTGATAAGTCGCCGGCATGCGCGAGCCGAAGCGAGAACGCGATGGATGGAAGTACGAAACACGACCTGGCCATCCTGGAAGGAATACATATACTGGAAGAAATCGTTTCCTCCTTCCAACGGCCAGCTACAACCGGGGAAACGAATTGCCATGCAACCGTGTGAACGATTGCCTGCAATTACTCTGGCCATTCGCGAATGGTCGTCTCTGATAAGGGAAAATCAAGGGAGCTCATCGTAGGTACTTGTTCTTTGGCTATGTCTTCTCAGTATGCTAATACGAAGATGCACAGCGCGAGGAATTCATAGCTCCGAATTACTTTCTCACTGTCATCGACACGAATTAGACGCTTAATTAGGTCCGCTCTCACCTTCGTTCATCTGTCTGGAAAAAAAAAACAAAAAAAAAATCGCAACCATCGATTACTACTTGGGAGCAGGCATTTGTCATCGTCGATCAAGCACCAGCGGTTACAAACGGCCCGCCAAGCTTCAACGCGCCGTTCCCGTTCGACTAGATCATGATTTCCGTTGCACCGCGTTCCATAGGGTCATCAGTCACCGGTGAGTTATGAAATATCGCCGTCACTCTCGAAAGACAGACGCGTGGCTACCTGCGCTACCAAGCCCGTGTCGCGTCCGACTGAAACGTTCTCCGGTAGCCGGAAGGCGCGGAAGATATGTTTTCGTTCTCGAAATCAGCCGATCCAATCGGCGTGAAGTGGCGTAGCATAGCGCGATATAACTTAACGCGACGTGCCGTGCCAGCTGTCAAATCAAAACAAGAGAACACGACAGGCAACAGGGTTACGCAAGCACGACGATCGGACGCGAGCTTATCGGCTTCGTCGATACGAGTTTCACTCGAAAACGAAAAAACCATGGCGATACGTTGCATTAGAAAGTGGGAACCGGTGGGCAACCTGTAATCAAGACGTCTAGGAGTCGCGCGAACGCGTGAATATCGAGCCGCGGGAAAAGTGTCTGTGGATAAACTTGCAATAGAATCGGCCGCCGCGGTGGCTGGCAGCCAATCATTATTAAATGATCGCCACGATCGACAATAACGTCATTGCAGACAGCTTCCTTCGCGCGTTTCCGCTCACCGCTCGATCACCACCGACTCGTATCAATATTCTTCCTTCGTGTGTGCTATTCCTGTAATTCCCTCTCTCTCTCTCTCTCTCTCTCTCTCTCTCGATGTTCCCAGCAATCTAAATTACGAGATGTTCCACCATTCCACTCGTATCCATTCAGGACACAATGGTCGTTCGATTGCTTTCTACGAGTCACGCGTAACGATCTCTTCTATCGGATCGGTTTCGTCGATTGCGTTCGCTTTGTGCGCGTATTCCGCGAAACACGGTTGCCGATCGTCAGTGACCAGAAGCGGCCTTCTGCGATCGCCTCAGGTTCGATGCCGCTCCGACTGTGTACGAAGATAAGAAATACAGGGGGTAGTCTGAGTTGTTCTTAGTAAATTTATGTACGGCATTTAGAAATGTTGTAGTGTAGTTACATTAAAGCTACTAATTTCTGGAATTAATTGAAAATTATAAAGATGAATTACGCCTCTTTGAGACTTTGATTGACAAGTAACATTTGAGATGTTGAAAGCCATGAAATATGAAACTGTATAAAGTTCGAAACAATTAATGATTCTTCTGAAAAGTATGACTTGAAAAAAATGATCGCTATTTATTTAAAGGCAACTGAAGTTCTCATGAAAATTCACGAATCAGCCAAGTATAAGTGACAAACCGCTTGGTATTAATAAAGTTTCTACAAACATATACTTAGCCGAACATCATAACTACAGTGTTGAGGTTAATTGCTCGTGAAAAGATTACATACACACGGGAACACTTGTTAACGGCGATGGCCGTTTCATCTTGCCAAATAAATAATCTTGAATTAAACAAAAGCCGATTCTTTCCGATCAGCGCAGTTTTATTTCTAACTCCTACGTCTACTGAGTTTTTCCTCGGTTAACCACAACCATGAAAAACACACAGAAGCGTTATCTAGCTACTGAATAGCGGAATCGTACGCGATCGCTGGCAGAAAAAGGGACGCAAGAAGAAGGAGACGAGTACGCTCGCCAGCGCGGCAGGAGGAAGCGGCGGCCAAGAGTACACGGCCGAGTCTCGTCCCATTGTTGTTTGTCTTGCTGAATATTTTAATTGGACGTAGGCCCCGGCGCGCGTTATTTATCGTCTAACAATGCCTGGAAGACTGGTAATTAATTACGTTGTTTTGTGTTACTTTATATAAAGATAGCAGGTCGATAGGAGTTAACCGGCTGAGAGCAACAATGGTATACAATGCGCAATTAGCGGGAGCGCCTCCCCGAAGAACAATGCGCAGTCGTTGGATGGTGTCCGTGTGCTGGTTGCGTGCCGCATAGGTATTATCGGCTCTCCGCTGTGCATGCTCGTATGCGATCCTTTGTGTAACCGTATACGTGGCTATATTGTATATGTATGCACAATGTACATCGTATGTACATGAATGCACAGATGATGCATACACACAGATGGAGGATCTTGTGGACCATCGGAAGGTGGCCAAGCGAACGATCCAAAAATGTGTTTTTTTTTACCCTAAGTATGAAACAAGAGGAATTCTTTCCTTCGGAAGGTTGAATTTTTGATCGCGCCATATCGAGGCGACAGGTGTTTGTCTGTAATAGGCCGCTCTTTTCCTGTCAAGCAAACTGTATCTGCCGATCCTTATCGTATGTAAATGCGCGAATGTGATTAATTGCATTGTGTCGAAACGGAAGTAGTTGTTATCTCTGTTTCTTTTTCTTTCCAACACTTTTCTGCCATCTGTTTTCCTTTTCTGCTGCTGTCATGTCAGTCAAGACTCGTGCACGATGTCCGTTTAATTAATGAAGACGAATCGCGCTCACGCGTTTCTGTTTTATCGTTGATTATATAATTTCGATTCGGTCATGTCGGCTGGTTTTGTAATTGGAATAATTAAGGAGGACGGTACGGATCAAATTGAATTCGCCGTTGAACGGAATAATGCGAAACGCAATTAAGGAATCTACGGAAATGCAGCGGCCGGCCGTTTTGTACGATTACCGGTCGGACGGTTTCAGGGCTGTCTCGCGTTATTATTTTTCCCGATGGAATTATATCAACGATTTCCTCGTTGAAATTGCTTCCTGCTCGTTGGCGAAATACGCAGAAAAATCGGGCGCGATGCTTTCACCGCTCCGGCCGGCGCTCGTTTGTTCGCTAACGCTCGCCTACCACCGATTCGTTGGGTAATTAATTTTAAATTAATTATTTCGTACGATGTTTTTAAACCCCAATCAACGAAGAGTTTTCTCGATAATTTGTTTCGTTAACAACAACGAAACAACGTTAAATGTCAGTTGCTCGGTAATATATGTTTTCATTATCGGAAAAAAATTTATTGCTGGTGTCACACTCTTATACATATATACTTCTAGGTTACACCATATACCGTGCAAATCTTTGAATCATAAAGTCAACAGTTTCTTCTGGCGATAGCTTTTAATTTATGTAGAAAGTTTAAAATTTATTACTCGTATTACATTACTGACAGAATTTTTTCGAATTAGTGACAGATTTAGTAATGCAGTAGTTATAAGCGTAAATATTTATTACCTTTGTCAAAACTCCTTTAACCGTCCAGTTTCCATAACGAGAAATTTCATGGCAACTTTAATCATCGCTTTTCTTCCGGAGCGTCGATGCTATATTCGGTTCACGTCTCGCTTATCTTTAAAGCTTTAATTCTCTGGTTGCGGGACGCTCGCTGCCAATCATGACGCATTTACATGAGAAAGGTCAGTTTCATTGACTTCACTTACAAGGGTGCCGGGAGCGCGTGGTGAGCGATAGATGAATAGCCCGAAGGTGAACGTCAATGTCACTAGGTTTCTGGGCGAAAACGCCCAAGTAAATGCAATTACGTCGAAATCAATGAAAGGGCGCGTAGTATTGATCGGCGTGACGTGACTATTGGCACAGCGATATCGGGGATTTGAATGGCTCGTAATAGAAGTTCCGTTGCAGAACTTCCACTGTCAGGCAAAAATTCAATTCGTTTCTGTTCGATCCACTATGCTCTGTGTACGAACGATGGAAATTATATCGACCACGTTAAAATATTGGGAATTCATTCTACCTTTTCCCTCTACACTTTTACATTTGGGCAAAAAGAGTAGAATTATTTAACGTTATAGGAATTCCATGAAGCTTAATCATGACTTGTTTCATAATATATATTCATGATAAACAGCAATGTTATTTATTTATATAGTCGAATATTATATTTAATTAAGATGTTCTTACGTGACAGACGATGTATCTATACATATAAATATTGTTCCCATCGAGCTGGTATGAAATACAAAAGGTATTGTTAATGTCGTTAAATCGGTGTTTGCAATTCTAGGACAATGCGTAGGAGTTTCGATTGTTCGGAAAATATTATAGCGGTGTGTTATTTAATCGTGAGATTATACCAATTAAATTGGAATACAATAAGAAAAACAGTCCTTTGTTTCGAAACTCGAATGTCTGTTCTTTTCTCTACGTTCGATGTTGCATTACATAATGTATACATCAATTTGTAAAAATCTTTATATCTTAAATCTCTTAATAACAAAATTACATATAGAAAAGCTTCGAAACATTAAAAATTCACATCTGAATTTAACACCAGCCACACAAAGATTTCCAACAATAGCCTCTTATTTCTTCCGCTACACGACTACTCTAAAACCTCTCCAACCTCATTACCAAATGACTCGCCAACCTCAAAATTCCAACTTTCTCAAACAACGGCAACTTACAACGGCATCGTTACCAGGAACATCAGCCTTAACTCACGACGCGTTCGTGATTTCTCGGTTCTGGAAAGAAGCGCGGAAACCCATCCGCAACCTTTGTTCCCCTTCGGTCAGGGTCGCGTTGGCGCGAGAGGTCAACGCGCGCGTGTATCACGGAGAGAAAGGAAAAGCAACGGCGGCAGCACAATCGTCGCTCAATTAACTCCGTCGTCGGAGGGCTTCTCTGGTAACCGCAACAATAACCTTCGTGGAGGGTCGCGCCGCCACCCTCGGCGTCGAGGTGTGAGGGCGAGGCAACGGATGAGAAGTCACCATCCCTTCGACGACGACAAAGTCTCACGGGGGTGGGTGGTTGTTTGGAGGGGTGGACGAGTGAGAAACACAGACGCGACACCTCATCAGTTCCACCGGCAGCCGGCATTGTCATTTATATGCGCGATACGTGTACGCCCTTTGTGACTTTTTCTCTCCGTAGGCGCGTTCTTTCCTCTCTCTGTCTCTCGCGTGTCCCTGCCTCTCTCGGTTGTTCTACGGCCATCCCTAACCATCGTTAGTCGCGATCGCGTGCGTACAACATTACGACAGCGTCGCCAGCAACGAACCAGCAACTACGACGAGGCGTCCTCTTTAGAAATTTGTTTCTTTGTCTGGCCGTGCACTTTTTCTTCTCTTTGTCCGTTGTCATTGCCATCGTTTTCGTCGTCGACGTCGTCGTCGTGGTTCTCTCGTGGCCCTCGTGCCACCACGGTGTTAGTGCGCATCCCCGCACACCAGCCGACGTGTAATCCGCGTGACGCGGAAAAAAGCGCTTGCCGTCGTCTCTTCTCCGTGACCCTCCACCGTCGACCGTGGTGGATGCCGACTCGACAATGCCGGTATTCGTGCTGCGCTACATCGGCTTAGAGGGAATCGCACGAACGAGCGCGTTCATTTGCCACCGATCGCTGTCGACTCTCTTTTTTGAACTCGGTCATGGCTTTTTCCGCCCTTCCTTACTCGCGGCTCATTGTTTCGACGTTGACGATTCTTGGCGTTCGACGCTTTTGCTCCCCCGCTTTCTTCTCGGCGTTCCTTTCGGGAGATTTCGAGTGGCGAGTCTGCTTCGTGTTTTGACGGGCATTCCAGTGTGTTGGATTTTCAGGCTCGTTACATAACTTGAACTGGTAATTCGTAAATTTTTATCCGTTACATTTTTGTCTGTTCACGTAGCTGAATCTTAAATTAATTTCAAGTACAATAGAAATTATATATCAGTTTTACGAGAGGAAGAATTATCATTAATACTTTGTACGCTCTGTATATTATTCACGCGATGCCATTTCTCCAAATCGTCTTCCATTCCAAGCTGTCAGGCACCTAAAGCCTTCGCCTTCATTTGCAATCTCAATCAACTTCTCCGTGAGAACGAGTGTTTGACGCGTTCTAACCCATGCAGTATCCACAAACGTCGTTCCACGCCAGCGACCGTATATCGGATCAATTTGCATCTGCGCGACTAAGACAACAGCATGGCTCGTGCGAAGGCACAAGTTTCCCGAAATATTACACCGCGGCAACACGTCTCGTGTTCGACACGAAGCGAAGTTACGCCGAAACACGCGGCGCGGCATTTGCATGGAAATGGCGCGACTTAACGTCCGCCACGCGAATCCTTGCGCGTTCTCTGACAGAGTTTCGGGCGATAATTGCAATAATTGTCGCGGGTTTGTATTGTTCGACCACTTGGAGGAGCGACGAGCGGTCCCTGCATATGGAACAAGCGACCGCTTGATTCTCGCCTGATTGTTCCATTCTGAGAGGCATCCCCGACTCCTCTACACTCGAGGCGCACACGTACGACCAGCGTCGCGTCGCCTCGCGCCGTGCTTCATCGAGAAAACCACGTCCACCCGTGTCCGATTCGTACACCCGTGGTGTGTCGTACGTATACATAGGAAGAACACGAAGTGGCGAGTCTATAGCACGGCTTCCGTAGCAGTTTGCAGACCGCGCCTAACCTAACAACCCTCTCTGCAACCGTGGCGCGAGACGAAAACGAAACAATCACCGATTCCTTCATACGTGATTGCCCGTATTGTCTGCCGCCGCTGGCGGACAATGGACCGACGGTTTATCACGCTGTCGCCCGCTCCCTTTTCAAGACACCCCGCTCTGTACGACGTGCCGCGAACACACCGCTGGATCGCTCACAATGCGCGCGCGACGAGAACTCAGTATCGAGGTCGCGGCGATTAATTTCGCGTGGAGAAAAATTTTGCGAAAAAGGGAGAACGATTCTAGTGAGAAATTGCTATAGTCAAATAATAGAGTCAACGTATGGTCTCTCTATATTTCGTTTGTTTATATTGTCTACCTTATAAAAACGTAAGTATTGTTTGGACATTGCGTTAAACATTCGTCCTTAACACATTCGACTCGGTACACGAAATCCAAGGAGGTCTTTGATGGCGAAAATCGACCTTTTTATATCACGTATCTATTTATCCAGATAACAGCCGCAAGGTAATAGAAAGTTTCGACGAGCGTATGGAACCACCTTTTAATTTTCCACCTTTATAAAATTTCTGCCTTTTTTCTCGCTATCTTTTCTTAATCCACCAACTATCATTCAACCGGCTATAATTGCAGGATCACTCAGATACATTTGCTTCTTCAATCGTTAAGCACTCTATTCTACCCTCCTCTGCAGCTGCATTATCGCTATCCTCTGTCAGGCCCGATTTCCTTCTGGCATCGTCCACGTAGCTACAACACCGAGGTCTGGATCCCCTCGAGCCTCCTCCTCGATCTCACCCTGTTCTCAGCGCTGTCGCGACGTCGCGTCGTGCCGTTCCGTACGAACAGCACCGTCGGCAAATAAAAATAAAAGCAATTAAATATCTTAATTAAGGCTATTAATCAAGCTGTCGGGACGTGCGGCTACCGCACGACCTGATTCAGGAATGGCAGCGGTTTCTTGCTGCCGTTCGGCTCGCTTGGCTAACTACGCTCGGCTACATATTATATTCCGTGCACACCGATCGCCGGATCTCCTGGAATGCGACGTACAGCCGCGATCGATCGATCCATCGATCGGTGCCCGCGCTCGATCGCGGTCAGCTTGCCCGTTTTTGGACACGCCACGCTGAAGGAGGCCTGTTGGCGCGCGTCTGGCCCGATTCCCTCGAAATTTTCCATTGAAAGCAAACACCGGTGACGCGAACGTGGACCGTCTCGCGTGTCTCTGGTGATGGTCTGCGTGGTGCGCAAACGGCCCCGTTGCGTGACCAAGTTCGATGCCGAGGAACAAGATCGTCCGGGTATGATGCGCGCGTCTCGCTGAAATTTATGCGGTTATTATGCGATCGTTCGTCGAACGAACTTACTATGCCGACGCGATTGTTTCGTTTCGCGGTTACGATGCGGTGCGGGTTCGACGAGCGCGTAACTAATCGCTGCAACGTTGAGTTTTATTGGTCATGTTGATGGATTCTTAACTGTCTTTTCACAAGTTCCTGAACTCACTCTTGACGATATTTGTTTAGTTTCTTGACGTGAGGATTATTTAGGGAGAATTGACTGGATTCATAAGCAATGGAAAATGTAAGAATTGAAGCGTTTGTTCTTTTCTTCGTATTATTTTCGGGTAGTATTCGATATTTTGTTCCTCTTTTTTTGTTATTAAGTATTCTCGGAATTGTAGGTTAAAGGATCAGATTTAGACATAGGTACGGCTGTCCATAATTCATAAAACATTTACGATTCGTAGCTACGTTTAGAATAAGGCTATATTCGTGTCTTAATTACAAAATTTCTTGATTATAAACTTATTCGTTGCTTATTAATTATTCATATTATAAGAGATATCAAACTATTAAGCGCTTCTTTAAAATCGTACTGGGAACCTAACCCAGGAAACATTTCATTCAAACTTATGAAATATCCAGTGACTTATGAACAGAGGCACGTCGCTGTAAAATGTGTTAGCTTATACATTATCATTTCTTTAATGGCATATTAAATTCTGCTTTCTACGTTACTCCTTTATATTCACATGCTTCTCTGTTAAAATTATTATACTGTCCTGATAGAATTTCATGATTTATATAGTAGATAAGCGTTGACAAATTATTGATTTCCAACTTTTACTTTTACTTAAAAATGCAAGGAATTTTAGAAATTTTCTATATTTCCTTTACATGCAGAATATTCAGGTTGCTAGTTCCCTGCGTTTTCCTCGTAAGTGATAGAGTTATGAGTAATAGAAGGGGATAAAGTTTTACGATGGCCAGAATCAATTCTTTTAATTTCACATCTGTATTACTCTTTAGATTATATTATTACAAAAACAGTACTTGGAACGAATTTTCCTTTTTCTTTTTCCCATAAGAATATTATTTAGAACGAAGAACTTTGGAGATTAATATAATAATTCCAATGGGATATTTTCTCATAACGTGTAAAATTTTCAATAGCAACTTACATATAACATGACCGCGCTACATATTAACGTAACATTTCATATTATCTGAAACTACTTTCGAATACCTCGGGGCAATTTTTACGCATAGTCTTCATCTTCCCGACTCTTTCCTCTCGTAACGTGGCAAAAAGCGGAGCGCACAAGGGAACGAGCCGCCTTCCGATTGAAGTCCCGAGAAACGTGGAAAAACGAAATTGCCGGGTCCTCGCCGCGAGCCATCCCAGTTCCCCGAACCGAGACAAAGATGTAATTTCTCGCGAGAGATCCACGCGAATCGAGCGGAATCGCGAGAGCGCGTCACAGCCACGGCTACGACTCATTCCGTTTGCCTAATGACAACCTTCCTTCGTTGAAGTACGCGCGCCGGTATATCCTGGCTCGTTTTTACTCGAAGGTCAGTGGCCAGCTGTGCCGAGAACTGGTCGAAGTGACCGATGAAACGGCGCGTTTGCACTCCGCTGCACTCCCACGCGATCGTTTTTAGCGCGTTTAACGTCTCTAACTGGCAGTTAATGGTGGAACGAGCACCGTCCACTATTATACGCCAAAGAATTAATATTAATGCCACGATGAGTTTTCTAGGCGAGACGACAGTTCGATTTCTTCCATCTTCGCGTTTCTTTCTTCTCGTCAAAGCAAAGTTCGAGGTTGCCTCCGAGGTTTGTTATAATGATCGCGTTATTTATGGGTGATCTAGTTTTAATGACTATTTTCATGGCAGTCAGGTGAAACTGACCGCATCTATTTGATGTAAGCAGTGATTCAGGCTACAAGTTATACAAGCGAAAATATAGCCTTCTTTTTGTCAATTATTATCTTTTCGCCGAATAACTAGCAATTGCTCTTTAATTATCATAGACGTTAGATTACGGGAGAAGGTTAGAACCTGGTGGGGGATATTTTTAATAAAATCAGATTTAAGTCATGGAGATCAATGACAAATAGTCGACAAAAGTATACAACAAATGTAGATATATGTTAGAAAACGATCACTGTTGGCGGATCTTTCGTTCGTATCGAGCCAAAGAACAGAAAAATTTTGTGCAACATTAGTAGGCAAAACACCAGGGAACGTGCGTTTAAATGCAAATTAGTATACGAACGATTTTTCGGAACGTTACCTTACGTTATAATTTGCTTAGGAAACGATTGCAAGAGATCACTTTGTGATTCTTCGTAATAGGAATACACTTTTCAACGTAACAGATATGCTACTGTATGCTCGTAATAAAATGGTTGTGTTTATTTACATTACATAAGGAGTCGGGCAGCCGCTAACGGGTGAACATAACGCGGCTACCTTTCATTATTAGTCACAGTTCTTTACTTATCCACTTTACTTTTTCTTTGCGTCTGAATATCCGCAGCAATGCTTTCGCGGTAATGACTACCGACAAAGACGTTTTGGGAAAAGTACGGCACCGAAGAAAATATAATTGCGCTTCGTAGATGTTACCCGGCATTTCCTTCCTAATTATACAAAATACTTCGCGTAGCGTACGCATAGATCTAATTGGTTAATGGTACTCGTCGGGGAAGGAAGCCGGACGCCCTTAATTGATCGCGTAGCCGATGGTCTTCTAGAAACACTCGGCTTGTTATGTTTCTGAACGAATTCCTCAGAATCTCAGCGCTATTTTTGAATATTTGCGAGCTCGGTGGAATGCTTTCGAATACTTGGGTAATTTATGGACTGTCATCGAGTTGGGCGTTGGAAAAGTTGCATAGCTATTGTATGTTAAAATTTGGACTATAAATATTTCAATTTCGAATATTTGAAAAAATAAGAATTAATTAAAAAATAAGTTAACGCAATTTTCGTTCTCGAAAGAGCAGAGAAATCTCGCTTGAAAAATCCTATACGTACACCGATTTGTCAAATAAAATCGTTCTCCAGCCAATCCGAATAATCCTACGGATGTGCGTTCGAGCTAACGAACACGGGAGAAGATCGGTGACACGTGTTTATACGAGTTTCTGCAACAACTTGAAGGCGACGTCGGTTCCGCGCGCATAAAACTTGTTTATCCCAGCGAGAAAATTCCTCGGCATAGGATTCGCCATTACATATAGTCCATAAATAACGTTAAACGCCGTCGAGATAAATCGCTGGGTCTATCGAAGGCACTCGGCCGCCACGGCCGACGGGGATTCCTGAAAAACCTGGATCAATCTGAAAAATGAGCAGAAAATCACGCGGAACGACGGCTCGTAATTTTACTCCCGCCTGATCGTTGTGTACGTGACGCGAATGATTGATACCCACCTTGGCTGGTCAGTTTTCAATCATTAACCTTTATATCATTGGAAGTTTAATCTTTCAGCCACGCGTAATCGCCGCGGCATCCAACTTCGTGTTTAAACGTATCGGGGAAAGTCTGTCGGACTCTCTGTTTCCGTTAATTAACCGGCGATGAAATCCGTTCGATCACTTGTCGTAAATCTAGGGAAATCTAACGGATACCATTGGATTTACGCGATGATGTATCTGTGGTTATTAAGGTGGCAGTAAAAGAACTATCAAATTAGTCAAATGTTGGTTTGTAACTTCTTATGAGGGTAATTATGAGAAATTTTCTGTTTTTTGCAAAGTAATTACTACGTATAAACTTGGAATTCGTTCTTAATTGATTATTTGTGAGCTATTATGTTGTATTTTTAACAAATTCCTAACGAAGCTGATACACGTTTCTTCATACGTTGAATTTTATTTGCGGTTGTTCTATCTTTGGTATACCGTTTGGCATACCGTGATATTGTGAGGATATCATGCTAAACTTGATTCTTTAAGCGTTATAAAATGCAATTTCCTTCTTCCATTTTCTTCAATTTACCTACTATGAGCGATATCGCGTTGCTTCTAGAAAATAACCAGAACACGAGGATGCATCACGTATTCGCGCCACGTCCTCACGCATATCCATCGAGCGATCCAGCTCGTGTCGATTATTACGAGGTCGTGTTCCACTTAACATGTCGTTAATCCCCGACACAGCACTCTCTAGCCATCGACGCTATCTACGAAACGAGCTTTCAGTCGATTACGAAAGGGTTTCGATTTATCGGATGCAGGAAGGCGTGCGCGAAAAATTGCTAACGGACGACCACTTCGGCATCGTTCGTCCCGTGCAATCTGTTGAAACGTCCCGTCCGTTAATTGGTACGTCGCGATCCGCTAGTTTAAACGACGAGCGGCGTGCACGTCGCCGATAGCGATACCGAACGATTAGTCTCCGCGGGAGCAGCCATGCTTTTCACGTCGAGCGCAGCCGACCGATAGCCGCGACAGATTGCCGGACGATGTTTAACTCGAACGCGCCCGATTAACTGTTTCGTGACCGTAAGTGCCCTTGACTCGGCCTACCTATCGGTGAAAGTACGGCGAAAGGGCACACTGAAACGCTTTCGTTGCCCGCTTTATGAATGACCGTTGTATGGGCGGTTCACGCGTTCAGCATCACATGGATACTCAGTCCGCGTTCAATTTTCTATTATTGCTTTTGCATATCGATTAATGTGGTTATCTAGTTCTTAATGCGTTGCTGATAGGACACTGTAATTGCTTTAGATAGCGTAAGGTGGGTCATTTTGGGTCAATTACGAGGAAAGTTTCAAGATCTTAAAATTCAAATTTTATCTTTATAGATAAATAATGGTTGCCACTAACAAGTAGGACAAGTAGTCTGTTCTCGACTACAGAAACAATGAAAAATTGCACATAACCTTATCTTATTTTATGGTTTTGACAGAAAGAGGACATGCAGATCATCAGGGAACAACTTCAAAAAATAAGTACACACTTGAATGAAGCGTGTAACTATGATCAAAGAAATCAATCGATATACGATATATTATATTGCAAACTATACAAAAACAGAACGAATTATATCGCACTTGTTCCTGAAAATATGTAACCGAGTAATATGAAAGAGGGTTGGACGATGGTAGGGGTAAGGAGAAAGGGGAGGCTGAAGGGAAAGGCGGTTTGTAGGTGTGGAATGACGAGAATATAGGAGAGGGTGGCCCATACCGTGGAGCTATGTTGTGATGTAATTAGGTTGTCTGGAACACTCACGTCACGTCACACGGTGCGTTGCAAGGCGAAAGGAGACATAATGCTCTTCTATAGTCAGTAGCTTCTGGTTTCCTTCGCCAAGTATTCCTCGAGCCGACGCAGCGTCTCGGAGTCACCCATCTATCGCTTTTCTACCCTCCGACACACCTATTCAGCCAGCCTTCATTCTAAACGATTTCTGTTACCGCGAGCGCTAATAATGTCGGCAATAATTAGACCTCTTGTCCCGAATCTGACGCTGCTTGACGCTTTTCCTCCTTAATTATGCGTCGAAGAGGAGGAGAGAGGAAATCTCGGTAGGATTCGATATAAATTTGTGGTCACAATGTAATACGATTAAATTATTGTTTCGTTGTACTCTTCAACCCCTACTCGGTTGTATTACCTATTTCATTGTTTAAAAAGTTTACTTAAATAAATATTTTAGATCGATTTACCAAGAGGCTAGGGTTAGGTTGCCGTTAGGTTTTATTTAAATCTTTGATTAGTATATTAGTTGATTTTCTACTCTGTTTATTTTTGATTCGTTTCCTTATTAAGCTTAGATATCTCGTCAAATAATAATTCAGTGTATTCAACCTCGGAAATCATAAGTCAATCATATCAATCTTTGAGCAATTTATTGGGAACTCTATCCCGTAATTAGACTTGATGTACGAATAGATTATTAATCTGTACATCAAACTGAAGTATAATTTAATCATAACCTCATTGCAGAGTTTAAATAATGAATGAAGTTCTTCAAAGTAATTGACAATTTTATTAGCCGCGCAAATTAAACTTGCATTCAAGATATAATTCCATCTAGATACCTAATCCTTTTTATTCTTTTTATCACGGAGAATCTCCTTCGTTCACCTACTTTGATCCGAATATATTTTTAAATTTCCTAATTTTACACGGAAGTAAGTTCCATTATTAGATATTGCCTACAGTATATCGAGATTCATTTCCCCGCAAAATTAGAAAACTTTTCGAAGCAATAATAATTACGACTTAATAAGAATCGGAGATTTGTATTTGAATAAAAAATCAATTACTTCAATTTTCACTGTTTCGGGTGAAATAACGCCCATCGCCACCGTTCTAGCGTTCCAATTTTCGTGAAACAGCCAGTCGTCTAATGAATTTTTTCGCATGCACACGGTAATCTAGCTGGATATCTGCTCGCGAGGAACAAGTAAATTAGGGTTCCCCGGATTTTCGTTTTCTCGCACTCTGGGTTAATGTAATCGCAACGTCTGTCGGTGGTCGCGCAAATAATACGCTCTCGGCTGTGGACGGTGAATTATTAAGGGCTTCTTAGTATCGGCGGTAAATGCCGGTAATATCGGCCGGATAACGTAGCAGTCCTTAGGCTACGGGTTAAACGAAAATACAGACCATAGTGATTGGTAAATACGGTACAAAGGAGAGAATACTTTCACGGCCGATATGTTAATTGACCGGCCATCATGTTTGTGTATCCGTATCGATATCGTATGCAATACTTTCCTATTAAATTATTTCCATTTCGCGCTTGTATTTAACGAAGCCCGGTAATTCGGTTGTTTACTCAAATCGATAGCTCGTAGCGGTTTTTATAAATTGTACAAGTTTTAATACCGATGCATATCTATCGATGAATCGGGGTGGTATACATCGAACTCTTCTCTCAAATACGTTCGCGTTTCCTGAAAGCTTTGGGTAGTTGCGTAGATTAAAGCTATGCCACCGGTTAGGTCTGACGTTTGTATTAAATAACGACGTTTTGTGTTAAATAACATTTTTTATACAACGCGTAGATTGACATTGCTATGTGAAAGCTGAGTGCGCGAGAAAGTATTGTTCTCTTCTTCTAAAAAGAGAAGAAAAGAAAAAATACTTTTTAAACATAGAATGGAAGGTTTCCAATTCGCAAAGGAAAAGAGATATTATATACATAATGTATAGGGTTTTCACAGAGACGACAGATAATGGGGCTAAGACCATTCGTAGCTGTTTTAACGTAGATAGAAAAAAGTTGAATGGCATATCGGGGTTCATCTTTGCGCAACCTTACTTTGTTCGTAAGTGCAGGAGAACACCTGTAAATTGCATGCATGGAATATATTATAAAAACTCATTAAGGTGTACGGGGCGTTTTTGTGCGAAGTTATCGACAAAGTCAAACGTGTTTGCACCCATCTATTAACGCGGATGGCTTATAAGGAATACGAAGCTTGTTACGCGATCTTACGTTTAAGCATTTCCAGGAACAAAGAGCGCAAGTTATTAATTATACTTTTGCTTATCTTTTGACCATGCATGTTATGCGCAAAATATTCGACAGAGTAAATTTGCATAAAAATAAATGCAGGATAATTATATTTTATATACAAATAAAGCACGTCAACTTGTAGTTGCACTTTCTCTGCTGCAGTATTAAGTTACTCGTGAACACATACATTGCATTAAGTACAACGTGTGCCACGGCTTCAATTATCCGCATAAAGAAATAAAATTAAAAAATAAAAAACATGCGTGATCGAAAAATAGAAGCTAAGTGCATTTGTCAACCGAGAAAAAACGTGGTTGCCCGAGAGGCAGAGCAATTTTTCAGATTTCCGCTTGTCTGCAAGCGTTCTGCTCAGGATATGACTCGGGAACGAATTTACCCTCGCTTACGTCCTTATCAGTTCAACACTGGTGCGTGCAGATACTCGTGAATCTAGCAAAGAAGCAACTTCCGCGAACGCTGTGACGTTCCAGTGAAATCGAGTTCTGTATTCAATCATAGGGATTGCCAGGACGGCCTGAGTTCGCCAACTAAGATTACTCGTTTTCGAGTTTTCTTCTGTTTCCATCGATAGATCGAACTAGCTCAACCGGTGCAGCCCAGGAAAATAAATCGTTGTTATCGAAATGCGACACGAACGCGTTCAACGTGATAGACGAATCGCGTGGATTTTTCTAGAACGAATTTCATCATCGCGCTGGGTTCTCGAGAATTTTTTAATTTCATCATCGGTTAAACGAATTCTACGCTCGAACTGTCTGCAAATCTAAATTGGCAGATTCGAGGAGGAACATTTGTAAATACGTTTAATGGAGATTTAACCCGCGTCGCGATAAAAAACCAGTCGGTGGAAACGCGAATACGCTCCGGTCGAACGGATCGGTCTTTGAGCCTTGAATTTGCTCGTGACGCGCGAGACTATCGATCCCCTCGAAATCGGGCTTAAATACTTTCTGTTTGCGCCCACCACCCAATTGGTACACATTACAAACTACTTTTTTAATGGATAATCTACTTTATACCGCTTTATACGATCTGGTTTCCTCTCTGCGAGCTCGAGGAATCCGCCTTTCTCTCGAACGATCGCGTATACGAAACTCGTCGCACGTAATCGAGAAGGGAGACGTTCACGGAGGTTACAATGAACACTTTTCATCCGGACGGCGAATAAATCGCGAAATTATTGCCTTTCGATGGAACGTTGCGTTTCAACGGCGCGCATGCATCGATATTATATCTAGCATCCTGTTACTACGGAGGCATAAGTCTTCCTCCGTTCACGGCAACCGGCATCACTATTAACTCATCATATTTTTTAGACGTCGATATTATATTTAATGAGCGTAACGGTACTGATGAGTGCTATCCACTGGTAATCCCCTGGCTGGCAACGAACGAGCAACTTAGCTTCTGCTACCCTGACGGTCGATCGACCCCGAGTTTCCAGAGTTTTCTGTTCCCCGTTCTACAAATTACAGTTACCGTATTAAGACTAGATCTACCAGAATGATCAAAATGATCAATTCATAATTTTTCATAAAAATGTTGTCGATCTCGGACGATATATTTTTGAAGATTTGAACGAAATCAAATGAATATAAATATCATCCTTCGCATACTGATTAAATAGTTGCTAAAAGTATTAAAGTACCGAATCTTTTTTCAGCACAATTCTTACACAATATTCCAAAATTCCGATCAAAGTTTCTTTCCGCTCTAAAATTATAATATCCCATCGCTAAACACGACTTGTCTTTAAGAATATAGGTGATGGATTACCTAATTCATGTACAAAGATATAAGTTCCTTAAACGCACTGTCAAATGAAGAATAGAAATACGAATCTCTAGAAGCAACAAACCAATCACATTCACTTCATAAACTCATCATAAACGCGTTCCAACCACTCGTCCTTTCACGTCATTATTTCAGTTCCGAAGAGGCCTAAAGCTCGCTGAGAGCCCAGCGCTTAGAAACAGCTGCTACGGTGGGATAACGAGGACGGTAGATCAGGACAACGAGAACGCGACGATGTCGCGAATTCCGACTGCGAATCTAATATTGTTTGTTTAATCGAATATCCGTCGGTGGCGCACAATCAAACGTCATTACGGACGGCAGGGCTGAATAGGAGCGCGAGAGAGGCGGCTGCCGCGCTTCGTAATGGCGGAGAGCTGCGAGGCATAGTGTTCCCGCCGGTGGTAATTGTATTTCCATGCTCGGTAGGTCGGCAAGTAGCGAGAGACTACTCGAGCCACGGCTGGCTGACTGACTGACTGACTGACTGACTAACTAAATCGAGAGAGACCTGATTGACTGCCACTGATGGGAAAATGGCTCGCGCTGCCACGACAATGAACGCGTCCTCCCACGCCACCCGTTTCCCGCTTGTATTTCTCCTCGTTCTCTCTAATCCACTTCGATCCGCGTCAACTTCTCTTTTCCGTGTCCCGTTCTCTCTGCCTTCGATCCAGAACTCCCCTTTACCGCGTCCTACCCACTAGGCAATGCAATGGGGTATACGCTATTGTCGTTTTCTATACCAAACCCGGCCTCTAACCGTGTTGCTCCGAGTCGAAACAATATCCGCAACGATATTGCATGGGCTCGATAATTCTCGTCAGGGAAATGCGATTGTTACTTCACCCTCGCGAACGCGACAACCGGGGGAGCCAAGTTCGTCCAAGGAAGTCGCTGGCGGACGTTGTTACACACCTACGACCGGCAACCAGCTGAATTCCGGAAGAAGGGGATGTAAACTGTTTATCGAGCGGGCGACAATGTCGTCAAGATATGGGTTGGGGTTAGCTGGAACTTGTACAAATGTGTTGTCGAGGGTGAAGCGTTGCTTTGATAAAGTTGGTGTATGTGATCGTTGCAATGGACAGCGAGTGATAAAAGTTTGTAGTTACTCTTGATCTTTAATTGACTTCGAAGGCCTTTAATATAAAGTTGCGATAAATATATAAATTTTAAGGATTATTCAAAGTGAAATAATATGTATGTACGGCATAATGTCACTAGCATTCCTCCACAAAGCTAACTTACATGTACACGTAGACAGAACACAAGTTCTCTAAACTTCGGAACCCTACCACCACTCGACGGGAAACTTGCACGCACGGCGCAATTTGTTTCGACGCTCCTCCGTCGCTGTCCTTTCACGACTTGGGCATCGTTAACGTGGAACATAATGCCGGACCCGATGAGCCGAGGAGGATGAGGTGGAAAAGCAGCGAGAGGAGAGGACCTTAGGCGAGGACAGCGGCGAGACAATGCGAACGAAATGAATGAATACGCTGATGAATGCGTACAATAGGAGAGCAGAAGTGGCAGCAACCCTGACTAACACAATGGGGCGACAAAAACTCGGCTCTTCTCCGCTTCAGTCAAGTCGCGAAGTGTGTCGGAAAGAGACGAGATGAGAAACAGAATGTAAAAGAAAGAGAGATAGGCGAACAGAGAAGGTGTAACGAACGAGCGACAGAAGAAAAGAGAGAACGTCGCCGGCTGGCCAACGAACCTGCATTATTTGCAGAGTAGAAGCGCGACTGTTTCACGTTGACTGTTTTCGCCCGTGGTGGCCGACAGGAGGGAACGATTAAATTGCTTTCGATTGGCAAGGAAATTGTCTGCACGAGTGAAACAGCCTCAAAAGAGTTCGTTTTATTTACGTGGACGAATTTTTGCACGCACGCGATTACACAGAAGACGTTGGTTTGCTGGTATCGGCGATGAAAAGATGGAACGAACCGTTCACTGTCATTAGTCCTTCGACGCACCGTGGCGATTTCTTTGAAACGTTTACACGCGTATACACTTCACCGCGTTCTTGAGTTTGTGCACTTTATTGTTAAGCTGTTATCCCTGCATAGGTATTGAAAACGTGACACGAACCACCCAGGTATTGATTTTTTAATTAATTTTAATCGTTGCACGAATCGCGTGTCAGATGCTGACTTCTCTTTTTCTTTCTCCGCCTGTATTTGACACAGCGAGCAACCAGGTAATATTCTAAGTACAATATCGAATCATGTAGAGATCATCAAGTATCTTTTCAAACTTGAGATATCGCTTGTTGATGGACGATTCTATGGAATAAATAAATTTTGAATAAAATCATGGAAAACATTCTACGTAGAATCGAGTATCGTTAAATTTCACGGGAAAATATTTCTTTCGTCATTTTATAAATAACGTTCGAATGCAGATAATCGATACACTGTTATCTTTATCATTTTCTGCTGTACAGGAGCTGCCCGATTCTACCAATTCGCTAAACTGTAAATAATCGTAAATAATCCTCCCGAATTTCCTCGTTATTCTTCGCTTAATTCAACGAAAATCGGTCGTATTATCAAATCATCTTCCATTATCGACGATTTCAAAATAAAAAGAAATCTTCTAAAATTACATCCTCATCGAAAGAATGCTCTTACCATTAACACGATTCTCCTCACCTCTTAACCCAAGATTCCAGTCGCACGAATGGAAGATTCCAACGTGGCAATTCGTATACATTCCCGTGAATGTTACGATACATTCGTTCGGTGAAGATCGATAGAATCGTGAAAAGAATCGGCGAAATTCGACTGACGTCCATTAACCGAGGCCGGGCCGGCCAATACGATTATTCTATCAGGCGAGTGGGATATAACGCGGTGAGAAAGCGACGATTTATAATCGGTCGTAAAGGACATCGTGCCGTGCCACGGCGATTAACGTTTTATACTGGTCGCTGGCTTGATTCAATGAAAGAAGACCTCGGCCATTACAATTCTGAACAAATAATGCGTATGTCGCAACTGTATAATTATGAATACCATTCCCGGTCCGGTACCGTTACGGAAGATGGCCGTTTATGCCTTTCATAAAGATTCCCGGATTCGAGCAGAGTGTACAGGTTAGAAGGAGACGGAAGAAACACAAGGAAAAAACGGAGATGAGCGGAGGAACGAAAGGCGCGTTACTCTCGTCACGGGTTCAACGAAACTATTGTGTTCGAAGATTGTGCAAGAACGCGTTGCTTTCAGGCTCTAAACTAACTGGCAAACTCACAACCGGCCTGGCTTGCCAAGGTGGATAGAGAACGAAGGAAAACCGAGAGGGAGAGAGAAAGAGAACGCGACGAAGCTAATAGAATATTAAGTGCACCCTGCACGAAGGTACTATTTATATTCCCAGGACGTAGCCTAATACGTCCATTTGTCTAGCAATTAAAACGGATGATTGATAACATCTGCATCGTGACGTACGGGGTTACGTCGACGAAGAAGAGCAGGAAGTCGGTGAAAATAAACCGCTCGACTAGCTCACGCGATTCAAGCGTAACTGAAGCGTAGTCGAAGATGATGCTTACCTGATTGCCAGGCTCGCTTGTAAAAGTTTCGTTTCTTAAGCTTCGACAACGTGATCTGCATCGGTAAGATGCTGGTATCGACATCGTGTGTTTCAAGGATCAAGGTCGTCTCAGGCTACCACGTTTCATTTCATGTCATTCGATCGGTATTCCGAGTAGCAAGTAATTGCTCCTTTTTTGAAAAACTATCGAAGAATTTGATAGAAATTTTGTTTTCTGCCAAATGAAAGGTAACATTCGATATTTATAGAGAGATTATTCCTACAGATATACCGTAATCTAGACACAATAAGGTACATTGAAATGCTATTTCGTCAAAAATTTAACTAATAAATGCCTTCGATAGAATATATGTACACGCATAAACACAGGTTATTTTTTCTTTTCCTGTCTATTTTCCTCTTTTCTATGTTCTAACGGCACGCACGGCGGACAGGTGCGCTCGACTAAAAGCGGCGACCATTATTCTCGTGGTGATCATTTTGCATAATGCACGCCCCACGCGGGGCCAATCTTTAAAGCGGTCTCGCCTTATTCAGGCAAAACGAATTTCCAAGAGGCGCGGCTGCCTGCGACTTCGCGGCGATGATTTAATAAATAATGAGGGGTTCAAACCCTCGCTCTATCGGGCCAATCGAACGCTGTAAGCCCCATGTCAAACCCATCAATATTATATTCGACCCGTCTTCGCACGAATCCACGGAGAACAACATTAGTTCCCGCTAATGGTTCAACTTTAACAATTTGCATCAGATTATCGGGGAATCCTTTTGCCCTCTCCCTTTCTCTGTCTCGTGCAAATAAACATCTTTCCGTGTGACATCGTAGGTACTCTCGTCCCATCTGATCGTCATGTAACCACAAATTTCCCGCCCGATTCGAGCTATCTTGTCATCGTTCCGCCAATGTATCATCATCTCGAGCCAATCACCCATGATCGACGAGATACCCATCGTGTTGGAAGTCCCCGAATTCCACTCAAATTCCAGGGTGTAAGGTGAGATTAAATTATAATGGAGGTGGAAACAACCAAGAGGAAATTCGATCCTTCTCTTTTTAATCCCTTCGGGGCCGGATGTTTTTAGACTATGTGGAAAATTGCTTTTTTTACTAATTATGAATAGAACATACGTTTTGGAATACTTTTGTAAAGAAAATTGTATATAAGCGACATTAAATATGAAAGGCTTGATACTGAAACTACCGATCGCTGTAACGTAGAACTTGTACCAAGGAAATGAAAACGGAAGGTACAGAAAAGAATACATAATATAAGGGAGAACATTTTTTTACAAGATATCATCCACCATTAGTTTAATGTTAGCGGTTAGAAATTAACGCGACGAATCTTTCTCCGTGACGAATTTCACGAACGTTTCCGTAATGGATTGTTTTCTATGTGGGAGGGGAAAGAGATATCGCGTGTCCGTGTTTTGAGCGATCGCAGGTTTGATGCAAGAGAGTAGTGGACGAGGCGACGAGCAAATGGACTGGAAGGTGTAGGGCTTTTGTGGGAGACGGTACGATCGTTGTCGAAGTAAAGGTCTTCGTGTCAACAAAGGCCACTTCGGGCATTACACCGACGGTCCGTCAATGTTTGTCAATTAGTCCTCTGCCGCGAGATTCGCTCGTTTCAATGACATACTTGTACTGCGACGCGCATTAAACGTTGGCTGCCTGTTATTCGCATTTAGTGTGGCAAACGCGAAACGGTGCTTTTTGTTCTGTGTTTAGGATGTGTGTTCGCTTGTTTGAAAAAGGTTGAGTGCAATCTGGAATGGAGAATATGACGGAGAAAGCAAGAATCTCTCTTTTTAATGGATCAAGTCTCCAGAGAGAAAGATAAGAGTTCGTAATTCGATTGCAATTTTGTCTATTTGATATTGATTAATGTTCGTTGTATATTATTTTGATCGAAGTTGCACTTTATCTACGTATATTTGTTGAAGAATTGGTTTTATGGAACACGACGCGAAGAAATAATTGAAAGAATATCATTTAAGTTTTTTTACAATTCTCATGGTTCGTTCTTAATATACTATTTTAGATCTCCTTTTCATTGGGAACAAAATGTTTTTACGGACTTAATGTTAGTTGTAGCATAATAATCGTCCTTCAGGCTGCATAATACGTGAAACGCAAAGACGCTTGCATAGAATATGACAGGAAATGCGGTTCCGAGAAAAAACCGTAAGTATGGGTTTGGAAATATTTTCTTAGAAAGTCACTGCTAAGACACTTTGTGTTCGTAGAATATTATGTTGTTTGTCGTATGATGCAATTGAACCTCTCTAATGTATACTGTCGTTACATCTAACTACTTTGAATCGTTGTGTTTAGGAAAAACTAGTAGATGTAGTTTGTTTAGCATTAAGTAGCCGGAGGATTGGTTTCTAACATAGCGAAAGCGTGCAATTCTACGTACGAACGGTAGGAACAACTTTAGTAGTCGTTAATTTGCTAATAACAAGGTACTAAATACTTTTATGGGTAAATTTACGAGTATCTTTTATAATTCACTGTAACAAACAGATAAATCGTGTAAATTTTAGTGTTAACATTTTTTTAATCATTTTTTAAGCTGACACTTTGTATCGAATTTCAAAGCTGTATCTTATCGCTTGGAAACATGCTGTACAGTTCAGTGATTTATCGCAGGAAGCCATTGAAATCTAATGACAGTACATCTGGTTGACGAATGGAAGGTCGAAACCTTAATTATCTATTGTCAGGTATAATGAAAGATAATAATTATTACCTTTTATTAAGACAGCAATAATTTTAAAATATTGCTTCGCGTTTAAATATTTCGAAAATTCCCTATCTTTATTGTCATGAGAGGCAACCGCGTCTCCTAATTGTTCCAAAAAATGCCAAATTTTCGCAGGAAAGGAAGGTAACGGGGATTTTCGTTGAAGAAGAAATTGCGATAATGGTGTAATTTTCGCGGAAACGGTTTCCTCGTCGATCCTGTAAAGGGAATCCATAAATAGAAAGAGCGGGTCGATCGGTCGCATCGATTGGTCGACACGCTCATTATTGGTTATTAAGCATATATTAAAAGCCAGCCACTTGATATTGTAATTATCTCGGTTATAAATTGGTTGTCACTTTTTTCTCGCTTAAGGTCGCGCATGATGAATACGTGGATCATCGGGGTTCCGTTACACCTTTACCCCCCTTCGACATCCACTCCCCCACCGTTCATCCCGGCTCACGGGTTTGCTCATTTCATGCGCCATATATTAGTCGATCTAAGAGAGAACGAACAACCTATCATATAGGAGTACAGTTAACTGAAACGTTCGGTTGCATTAAGCGCCCAAAGGTGTTACTTTCTTTTCCCCCCAACGTGCAATTTTTGCGATCGCCGCACGCGGAAAGGAAACGAAGCATTCGCCAAAGCATCTACAGGGTGTCAAACATTTTCTTTCCATTCTTTGAAGCTTTCCTCTTTTGATTGTTCGAAGCTTCTCTGGAACAGCATATCATGCAACGATCGATCTTGCGAAGATGTCGCGTCGGTGTTTCTTTTTATCCTATCGAAGATGTAAAGTTTTTGCTGTGAAGTTTATTGTATAGGATGATGCAAAGTAAGAGCTTGTGTTACTTACTGAGCAGTGTAAAACAGGTTTACCCGACATAGAACACGAAGTCAATTTTTCCGAAATAAAATGTAATTTTGTAGCTACATCGTATGTGCATGTTAAACGTAATTGACGAAAGAAATCTGAGGCAAGAATATTGTGTCGTGACAAGAGGTTATTACTAGTATCAACAAAAAATCATAGAAACACATAAAACTTTATTTCCTCTTTCACAAGAGATGTTTTATGCGTCTTCCTTTCACTCGAATATTACATTCACATGTGTAAATTATGGATCGACAAATATGCTTTCGAGATACGTATATTCTCTGGCATACGTGAGTTCATTGTCGTATTTCAACTAATCGTAATTTTCAATGTTATTTATTATGGTTAAATCAAATAAGTCAAGTACGTGAAATAAATCAAGCTGATCAAGTATCTTTACTAGAAGCATTTTAGTGATTATAAGTCTTAAAATTTATGTTGATTAAATATTGTTTTATTCATCTTAATAAATATCGCGAGCCTAATATACTCGACGAATATTGTACATAGAGAAACTAATATATTTATCACTTCGGTATAATATATTTCGTAGGCGTATGTAATTTGATATTTTTTCTTTTCTTTCAGTACGGGAAAGCAACGGACATGTGGCGAGCATCGACGCTAACTCGATATCTGTCGACAGATATCAATTGTCATTGATACAAAACGGGATCTTCTTGCTGTGCATCATCGCGTGTAATCTAAGCGCAGATAGGATCTAAAGAACGAGCTAGTCATTTTAGTCCTCCACTTCGGCCAATCCAATGATCGTTGAGCATTCTACCTCGAACCTTTCATGGAGTCATTACATTAAGTGCACTTCAGCTGGTATGTTCCTATCGCATTTATTGGTATACCAATAGAGGTGATATACCTATTGCCGTAATTCGAGATCATGCATGATTATCTATATGCTGTATACTATCGAATAAAGGTAGAGAACGCGAGGGCGATCGCGTTTTCAGCGACTTCGTCACATCGAAACAAATGAGAAGAAAAAATTCGATCGAGGCGTTTCACGGTCTGCGAACTTTCTCCGTTTGAAATTTCCGTGCGCAGACGAATCCCAGCAGCGATCGTTTCGATACGCCTTTTCTTTTCACTCTGGCAACCCCTTACTCCTCTGTCTTTCGTTCTTTTATCTTACCCCGTGCGAAGAGAGTTCGGCCTGACGGCGACTTAACGGCGAACCGTTATGATAAGCTTAATGCACGGCTGTCCATTCGTCTGCTACGTGCACGCCGATCCGATCCGTGACGTAACAATAAAACATTGTTAACGCTGATTGCCCTGCGGTCGCTATACCGTTCGCCCGGTGGAATTTCTTGTAGACGCGGCTCAACCGATGATGACGATGATAATGATGATGACGCCGTTCCACACGCAGGACCGGCTACACGCACGTAGACAAGTTCCGTTCTTTCGATGACGTTCTACATTCTATTAATACGCGCGTCAGAAGATGGTGGACAACGTGTGTGATAATTATAATTAGATACACGATATTTTGATGAAAATTATTGTTGCCACTTCGAAGAATGAAGAAAGTGCAGTGGTACTGACTGTACGGCTTTTAGATGTTTCTTTAAACTCTGTTGAAATCTTGAATATGCGAGATGTTATTAATAGATGCGCAGGACTGTAAATATTTCTGAATCTTTAACCAACAAAGGGGGAATAGCGAGCATACTATTGTCACGTTAGGTCTGAATTATTGCTTTGACAATTTAATAATGGAATAGGAAAACTTGAATTTGAACATTTGAATCTTATTTTGTCAAGTATCATCGGACAGTTTCGATCTTCTTCGGATTTGAAACGACCGCAACAATCGCTCCAACATTATTGTCCAGAGACTACACAGTACCGTTGAAAAAGAGACCTTTTTCACGGATAATCGTCGCTAATGGCAACGTTAAACGAAGCCAAGCGAATCGAAGAGCTCGATTTCCCACAAATTTAAGCTTCGTTCTAGAATCAGATTTCGCGGGTTGCACACACGAGTATCCGATCGATTCCGCTAGTAGCGTCGTCGCTGTTACGATCGGCGGCCACCGCGAGTAGGATTCCACGAAACCATTGAAGCTCGATCGACAATGCGCCGCCGCAACGAGCGTATAACAAGGCTCGTTGAATACCACGCGGGTAGAACGATATACCTCGTAGCCAGGATAATCGTTATTGGCGATCCGACGTGTCTTCATCGATTCCACTCCGATGCGATTCCTCGAAGCCGATTACGAGTCTTCGATCTTTGCCGGCCAGCTCTCGGTCTCTCTGGCGATCATCGCGTTCCTGTGCACCTGCGGCACCGAGCCGCGCTCGAAATTCTTCTGTATCCGCGATCGTAGCTGGGCCTACCGTGCGTGCTGAGCTTCGACCGGCCGCATCGAAATCGATATCTCGGATAATGGACGATTGTTCGTGCGCCAGTTACCGGATTCGCGGCCAGAACACCGTGATGCACTGTTGCGATGGTCGTAGCTTCGGTTCACCATTATCGAGAGCTCCCTCTTTTACTCTGTTTTCGATTTTCTCTCTCCGTTTCCTTCTCTTTCGTTCCCTTGTTTATCTCTTTCGAGTTAATCGCATCGCGCGGCGATCCTCCTTCGTAGGATGTTGGTCGATTTCGAAAAACGAGACGAACAGAGGCGAGAAAGCGAGTAGCAGCATCACGAGGGGTTGGTTTGTTCTGGTAGGCGGGAAGGTGGTGAGAAAGCACGAACGAGAAGGGTGTTGGCGGGCAGAGAAGGAGGGAGCATGAGAGGACGCCAGAGAGGGCTAAAGAGTGGGCAACAAAACGCATGGAACATGCTTTGCCGGGACACAAAACGAGGAGCAAGATAAGCCGTGCCTCCATCAGGCTGCTATTTCTCCCGTGACAATAAAAATTATAGGCTATCTGGACTGGAAAACAACAGGTCGAGCGGGCTGCCTCCGGATCGTGGTTTGCATTCATTAAGCCTCGACACGCAAGCAGTGGCGGTTGATGTTCTCTTTCTCTTTCTCCCGTAGTCTCCCCCCTTCGATAGCCACCGCCAACACCGCCGCCGCCGCCGCCACCGCCGTGGTCGCCGCGCGTTTCCCTCTCTCTTTCCCTCGCTGTCCGATTTCCACTCTATCTCCTTTCCGTTTCGTCCCTCATCCCCCACCGTCGTTGCCCTCACGGGGCCGGGTACCCCATACGACGCCCCTGGGGTCCCCCCGTTCGCCCCACGGTGCCCCCTTGCAACATCTCCGTGGCCAGTTGCCTGGCTGGCTGTGGCTGCTCGACTGCCTCGAGACTCTCTCAACCTGCAGTTCCAGGTTGCATCGAACGCGACCACTACAACCGGCCGTCCATTACCACTTTACATATTACACATTATAAATTACCAGTCTCTCTCTCTCTCTCTCTCTCTCTCTCTCCCTCTTTCTCCTTGTCTCCCTCCCGCCCTGTTCCTTGCGCGTCCCTCGCGCCTCACCGCGTGCCCGCTCGTTCCGTGGGCTGATTTTTTAGGGCCGCATCCTCCTCATCGTTGCCCGCACGAAACCGCTCGCACTCGTCAAATGTTTCGAAGGGTACCGGCTCTCGTTATCTCTCCACTCGTTCTACCTGTGGACAGGTAGACGAGCAATCAGAGAGATTTTACCAGTTTCACGAGGAAATGTTTGCGTTTCTTCCACGTGTTCCTTTTTCTTATTTTGCTGTTTCGTGTCCGCGTTGTTCGTATATGGTGTCGTTCGTTCTCATGTCGCCGAAGCGTGACGAACACGTTACGAATAGTGGAAATCTATTAAGAAAATAACACCTCGTTAAGAAAGATCGACCACCGGCGGTCAACATGGCAGCAGTTTACATCGGCCACGTTCTATTAGATCGATGTTTACAGATCGGTGGTGAAAGAGAGAAGGAGCAACGTGTTGTTACGAACGGCTGACCTGTAATTTAGGTAAACTACACCGGGGACAACCTGATTGCCGTCGATGCGTCTCTCTTTTTGCGCTTTTGCGGAATCTTGGGAGCCTTCGATCGTCTTCTGATAACACCAGGGCCTTGAGGTTTCCGTTCGATTGGAAATGCCCAGAAGCTGCTGCATTGTGATACTGTAATTTCGATTTTTGTTGTTTGTCAACGTGGATGGCGTTGTAAACATCCTGCATCATATATAAGGGAAGTGTCCACAGGAAGTCTTTAGGTATCGGCTTACAAAATTTTGCCTTTGGTCTTACGGCCATTTGTCTATTTTTCTCGGTACCCGTAAAAATTCTTTAACGAATAAATCGCTCTCTCCGTAAAACAGCATTCGAATAAATCAATTAAAATAAATAAATGGATGGAATAAATAAATCAATTAATCATTGTAAAGGGTGCACAAAATATAATTAAATACGTTATGCGGCGAAGAAACCGCACGTGTGGTCAAAGTATTATTCAAGAGAACGATATCTTATACGCATCGATCCAATAAAAGGCGAACAACATTTCCGACCATTAAAATCGTGACCGACATCCCAATCTGAGCCGAGGATTCCGACACTGGACTAATTGTCGCGGAAGCAACGGAACGATCTCGTTTCGCGAAAAAACTCACACGACGACAAAACCTTTAAGCAATACCAGTGAC
This sequence comes from Bombus pyrosoma, assembly GCF_014825855.1. NCBI lineage: Eukaryota > Metazoa > Arthropoda > Insecta > Hymenoptera > Apidae > Bombus > Bombus pyrosoma. The sequence goes on along the minus strand of NC_057775.1, from coordinate 12,033,433 downwards.
TTGACGCGGTGTGCGCCATCGGGACTGAAAGGAAGGTGGTGAACTGGCGCACATCTCTCGCGAATCTCGCTCGTATTCCGTTAAGACGACTAAAAACCCGAGAAGCTGCACGCTTATCGATGTATCTGCAGTTAATAATGCAAGTAAAAAACGGCGCTCCCTCGAAACCCGTGAACACGCATCGAAGAGATGTTTAAGAGGATCGACAATTATGGTCGACAGGCCATTACCACTCGCGTATAACGTGTTTTAAATGAACCGTCCGTGCCGCTTTTAACTCGCCATCTGAAAACCCGTACAAAGTCTCCACCGATGGAGAACTCGTCAAAGCGCTCGCGTGACATCGTCTTGCGCTAATCGAAGCGAAAAACAAAATGCGGGCGCCGTCACGAGTACGGCGTGAGAAAAATATTGAATATTCGATCGAAGTTTCCCAATTGGCCCATTAAGCTTGCGCTCGGTCATTGTCGCCTTACAAAGTAGAAGGGATTCTTACCAAATTGCCGCGATTATGTTCGCCGCGGGGTGCCTAACGGCGATGAGGCCACCTCTTCTTCTCCTCCACTCGAGGCGACAGTGTTTGTTTCGAAAACGCGAACTTAATGTCGTTCGTATTATGCGGGAATAATTCGCCAGGACGACGTACGATGAGTAAAAAGCGACATTCGTGCTCTTTTCCTCGTCGACGAATGTTCAGCGAATATGCTAATGCGTTCGTGGAATCGGCGAGAAAAGGCTGGCGAGCAAATTGTGTAATGCTTCTTTAGGATGCAGATTGCGTTCCTTTTGGTACACTTCTGTCGTCGATTTTAGCTTCGATTCGTGGTATTATTACGTCATTCTTCGTCTCGTCTTTGATTAGCGATTTGAATAACACCGAATATCGTCGATTGCAAAGGGTAATTCTTCGAGAAATAACGACATGAAAAATTTATACCAAGTATCCACGATTTCAATTTTCCTTAACACTTCTCATTAAATACTTGGACATCCTATTATCGAATATACATTTATGATAGTCACGAGTAAATTAATTGGCGATTAAAGCGTGACTCTTAAGCTCGAAAATGGCGGAATGACCGCAAGGCGGGAAGTCACACGACGCAAAGCGAATCGGGATTTATTGGAAAGACGGGAATAGGCGGCGGTTCCACCACCCGCGATTGGAGACAGAATAGCCAGGCGACGCGGTCCTGTAACGCAGCCGTATAATTATACATAAAGTATCATTAAGTTGCCATAATTCTTATGTTATTGCATTATTTAGCGGCGGCGCCCTGCTGCGGGGGACGTGGAATCTGGCCGGATACCGGCGCGCAACTCGCGTTTTACATCTTTGTACACCAGCGGCGTATGGCTGGCTATTATAAGTAATACACATGCCTCGCGTACTTTCCAACCGTTCCACGCGAAAAAGAGGCATGGCCCGTCCCCGACGATGCAGACGAACACGGGGATACGAGGAAACTGTGAAATGATATAGGGATCCGACGCTGAACCATCGACCACCAGAAGACACTTCTCGACCTTCGTGTGTTTAGTTTCTAAGAAGATGTTAGACGATGCGCATTTTTATAAAAAGGGGTTTTACGTATAGTAGTTTGTTTTGTCATTATAAATGAGTTTCTAAAGGTACAATACATACACCTTTTAGTCTTTTATCTCGTATACGTATATATTTCTCTCATTTTTGGATCGCTAGCAATTGACATAATATTTGTAACAAATTTTTTATTTAATTAAACTATCTTTCAAATATCATCGATTACTACCAAAAAAGGTATGTAATTTTTGATCAACTCTAATTAATTGATGTAGCGATATCAAAATAAATTTACGTATAAATTTGAAGCTGCACTGTAACGAAACATTTATATATCAGTACACTACTCAAAGTTGGTAATATTTTATAGTATCGCAAAAAATTCAAACCCGTCATTGGTACATTAAATATGTCCTCGTATGTCCAATGATTCTTTTTGTTACGATCGATATGATCAATACTTTGTAAATCTGTATTAATTTGAAGAGCACGATCGACGTAAATTTCTCCGTACGATCTCCAGATGAAACCTACGACAGCCAATGAGTTAATTTCAAGCAGGTAGAAAAGGCAGACTCGAGGAACCTGCAAACTGAGTTAGGAGGTCAATCCGAAAGATGCACCATCGAATCCCGCTCCAGCAGACATTCGATTGGTTCCTTTCCCTTTGATAAGTACATATTTTCATCCCAGAGTAGTTACGAAGTTAACGCAGCACGTATCATCGTCAGCTTCCCGATGGTACTCCCGACCGGTACGACCGCTTCGTCCGGCGCGGCGACGCAGGTGTCGAGCCGAGCCGGCTAGATTTTCAAGCGTGCGTCGTGCTGTTCGACGGCTCGCTCAAGTAGATACACGACCGCTCTCGCGCCGCTTGAATCCCGCTTTTCGCAATACTCGCAGACGTTTTGTTCGTCCCGTAGGCAACGAGCTCGCTTAACTGACTGCGAATTAAAATTCCAGAATATAAGCGATTGCTTACGACGATTAATCGCACCCCTGCTGGTACGTACGGCGAGCTCGCGCAGACACCGCGTGCCCGGCGACCGAGGCGCGACGATCCTTTATTTTTCGTATCGAACGATTCTTCGAGCGTTTTCGAACGGCCCTCGACATACATATATCGGCGCATTTGCCGCATCGGGTTTCGATAAATCTTGCCGTGTCTTTTACCGGAGGCACGGTCACGCAGCCCCGCTCGTCCCACTCGGATCCCGTGGATATACACGAGAAACACAAAGATCCCGGGGCCTCGACTACTCGGTAATTCGTATCGGCGACAACCGTTTAACCGGCCGGAGATAGATCACTCGATAGACGGCTTTTCGTCCGTTGTCGCGTGTTTCCCTTCTTTTGCTTCGTTTCAGTTTTGTTCCGTTTCTTGTCCAACGTCCTTTCGAATCGCACGGTCTGTCGCGTGGTCGTCTAGGTTTCTGATTACTCGTTTTAATCCGTCCGCCCACGTAACACCACAGTCGACGCTGAACGCGACGATTGTGTCTGAGTTTCTGTAGCAATCGTTGCGCGACGATATTCTACGATATAGAAACAGTGCAATCGCTGAACATGGCTTCGGAACGTAGCCACGCACGAGATTCAATTTGCTCTAGGATCGAAATCAAACCGGCGGAACGGTGAAACGACGGCACGCGATATCCATGGGAAAACTGAAAGGCGGAGGTAGAGACGCGTTACGCGATACACTTTTAATTCATCTAAATCACCGAAGCAGAAGAAAGAAGAGAAAGAAGAGAAGAACCGGTGGAAAAAGAAGAAGAGGAGGACAAGAAGAAGCGCTGCGTGGCGGTAAAAATGCGCCGCTACACGCGCGCGTCGCAATGAGAGAAACAAAAAGCGAGGAGCAACGCGTCACGCGGGTACGCATGCGTTCGTGCTGCGAGCGTGTCTGAGGCGCATGCGTGAAAGCTGGCGCGCATGCGCGGTACCGCGCGTTGCAAGAAAAGGAGGAGCCACGGCGTGGTTGCTCGCACAACGGGCGCGCGATGCTCCGCTACAAAAAGTACATTGCATTTATAAGTCATTTATTATGAATTACACGATGGTATATTTAAAATGGGAGGCATGTCTTGTACGTGGATATATGGGATATCGAGATTATAACGCATGCCGCGGAGAGAAACCGGGACTACAACGGGCTGGGATACCCGCAACCGGACGTTGTCGTGTAGGTGTTCTCGCGTGCGTACGCACCACCACCGTGTCGAATCATCGTTCTCTCTCTGGCTCTTTTCTCTCCTTCTTGATCTCTCCCCCTGCCAGCGAATCGTCCGCGCCACGCATGCACGCGTCTACAAATTGGTAGTGCGTAGCAGCATTCTGGCTCCCGGATAAAACGTGGAAACCGCCTTTTTATTTTCGCCCGATAGAAACCAGCGCCTGGTGTGTAGCACGCTCTCGCACAGGAAATTAATTTCCTTCGTCGATATCTCTTTAATGGTTTTATGTTTCTACGATGCGCGGTTGTGCCTGCGATTGCGCTTCGACCGGCAAATAATCGAGAAATATATATTGTCCGTTATTCTCGTGTTCGACGAAGAGAGAGAGAGAGAGAGAGAGAGAGAAAGAGAGAGAGAGAGAGGAGAGACGGGAAAGATAGCGTTCGATGACTTGCCTCGTCCATGGTTGACCTTGCATCGGTGACATTGCACTCCTTGTCGTCGACCAGTCGGTCAGAGAATAAGTAATTAATTCTGAACAGTTGTCGGACGCGTCGGTGAAAAGCTTTCGTCAAAGATAATTAATCGAGCAGTCCCCGTGACAACAAGATTGGCTTTCGCGTAAGCGATACGCACTTCTGATAGGTCGCGATAGCCTACTCAGATATTTATTAACTATTATACGCGACATTGCATCGCTTGGTTTCTCCGTCAATGTATTTTTTCCTTCTGTCTTCTCTCTTCGCGCGCCGCAATTATTTACCATTCAACCATGTATTACGGCAGTTTAGCAGGAAAGTATCCAACGATAATCATATATTACGCGCGCGAACGTCTTTCTATTTGTCTATTAAATCTTCGGGAACGTCGGTCAGTGAAAGGCACCGGTATCCGTCGCGGAGATAGCAGACGACTGTGTCACGATGATCGTGCACCGGAACCTTGCAATCCAACGACACGTTTCCGCATCTGAAGTGATTCACCTTTCACCCGTCGACCAGCTACGGCTATCCTTCGTGACGTTCGCGGCTAAACCCGATCGACACTCCGAGTTGGATCAATTGAATCAAAAAAGGTGCTGTTAACGAGATTTATCGCCGTGATATCGAATGAATATTGCAATATCGAAACGAAGTAAGAATACGAATATTTATGAAAGGTATCGGTTCTCGTGATAAACGTATTTAATATTTCCTACGTTTTTCCATTGAAATTTCCAGCAAACCCCTGTATTTATACGTCTTATCGACTCGAAGGAATTTTAAGTCGTAAAGATGTACAATTTGAAAAATTCGTCTTGCCGGTCTGCGTTTCCTTGCTATTTCTCTTTTATTGTTTATTTACGTTCGAATATATATTCTCTTAATCCCTCCATGCACTCGATGCAATCGTTTACGTTTCATTTACTGCCTCCGATAATCTGCGTATCTTTCATATTCGTGTTAAAGTCGTAAAGTTTTATTTGTCGACGTTTCATGCACATTCCATCATAACTTGCTTGCAAATCATAATTAATCCGATAGTTCTTATGCGAGACTGAAGTAAACAAATAATGATAATCGCGTATTGCTTAAGTAATGATCAATTGCCTCAGCAAAAAGAGTAAGAGATTATGGACTTACTTGTTCAGAACAACGGAAAAATTGTTTGTATTATAGATATCGTTTACAGAAAACGATCTGTCAGAGAAATTCAATCCTACACCCTCGGATCTTCATTCGAAATTTCATTTTCATCTGACCAACAAATTCCCAAGTACCCAAGTACGCAAGACGAGAAAAAGCCAGATACTGATAGTTCTTAAAGCAAACATCAACTCGAAGTTATTTAAATTCCAGGGCGACCGAGTCGGCGCGCCGCCATTAATCTCCGGAAGAGCCGTCCAGTCGGTGTTCGCGCGTTTCACGCATCCTGGCATTTAATACCCGGTCGAAAGCTAACCCGCGTCGATCGGACCGGCGCGGCGCGGTGTCCCGGTTCTACGGGACTCGATGGAACGAGATTATTAGATATATGCGGTTAGTACACGAACGTAACCATCGAGGGATGGTGCAGACGTAGAAAAAGCGGAGGAAAAGAAAGAAATAACGCGAACGGTAAGGGAGAGAACCGAAAGGGAGAAAAAGGGAGAAAGAGAAAAGGACGGGTGTGTTGTGTACCGTGCCAAGGGGTAAACGGCCTCCCAACAACCTAGACGTACCGTGACCCACGGGAGAGAAAAAGAGAGAGCACGCACTACCACGGCGAGCGGCAATGAAAGAGAGAAAGAGAAGGCGAACGAAGCCGAGCTGTGGTAGAAACAGAGAAGGTAGAGAGTTTAGAGAACAGGTGCGCGACCATTGACCGCCGCCTTTGGTTACCCACTGAATTATCATATGCGCTGGCTGCGTCGGCGATCGGCCGATTTAATCGCGTCGATTACCAGCTAACCACGCATCGTTCGGGGTTAGGTCAATTAAGATGACTTACCGGATAATGATACGTTCGGGGGTGAGCCCTCTCGAGATTGAGGAAGCTCGTAGTACGTGCGGGAACAACGGGGTTCGAACGATCCTCGATCACGGAACCAATGACCGATTCTAAGCCGGACGCTGGATCGGTGAGAAGGTTGGTACATAGGTATATTACTCGTGACGTGTCCGTGCAAGAGGTAGGATCGTAAATTATCAGGAATTTTATTAATTATCGCGTGCATTATCATTGTAGATCGGCTTGTAAATCATCTCCAGCCGTGACTTATTGGCGTAGCCGAGTCGCGGCGCACTTTGAAACGGGACTCTTATATTATAAATTAAATAATTCAATAGTAAGCTGATAGACGCCCGCGGCGATCGAGGTCTCTTATCGGGTGGACGCGTTCTTCTTTTGCCAGCCGTTTCGAAACTGTCACGGATCGACTTCACTCGGTGAGACTCGGTGAGACTTACTTACGATGCTCGTTGCAAATTGTTTCGAGCGAAATTGGCGATCGTGACATCGATGCGCGAGCGTCTTCGCGTGAGCTAGCAATAACGATTAATGTAACGACGTGATATAAAATTTATAGTGGGTGTGAGATAAATATTGCAAAAATGATTGAATGCTTCGTACAGAGTGAAAATGTGCGAAGGTTTTAAAAATTCTGGGGGCACATCGTTATAAGTAAACGTGCTATATAAATCAGTCACAACCAGCAGTATCGTATTTCTTTTAAAAATTGGATTTTAATACATGTATCAACCACTCGAGATCTAAGTATATAATTAACATTTATAATGTAGCGTGGAAGAACCGCTATACAAGTCCGCAGATATATATTTTCCGTGTATTAATTTATAATCTGAAAACTGTATAAAAGTGGTAGAAGGAACTGTATAAAATGAAGGAAGTGGTTTCGAGTAGCTTATTAATTTTGGACTTTACGCAGCGAACAGATACAATAAGATAGACACAAATTAACGTCTTAATTATTAAATTTAAAAATATCCTCATATTATTTGAATAAAACTGTAGGCAACTCTGATCATCGTTGAGAGTATCTGTAACCCGGTATCCTACAATTTCACCGACTTTCCAGATTAACAACCCCTTAAATGAATCTTCTTATTCGCTACATTGTTCTGCCATAACATCAAGGTAAATGATCTTCCATCTAATCTACATAAATGATTTCCCAGCTTATGACTCAATAAATTATAAAGTGGCGCATAATAATTAACATTAATAGCGTACTTGTACTGCTAGACGAAGTAACTCTGATGAAAGTGCAATTTAACCGCGAGTAGCACGAACAACGCAGCGGTTGCCTACTTTCGCACCTCTTTCTTTTCATCGTGACTCCATGTGCATTTTTCTTTTGCTAGCAGTCAGGAACCGGTTGCATCGACCTGGTTGAAAAAGAGCGTTCTGACGTCAACGAGGAAAGATTAGGGGAACGACTATCTGGTCTGGATACAATAAACGAACAGTTACGTAGATTGGTATCGCAGTCAGCAGCGTGATATTAATTCCGAGGTGGCATTGGTCGCCATCGAGAGGCTGTTGGTTATCAGATGATACGAATAGTTTTTCTTCTTGATTATAATGCAACAACATCGTTACAAAATTATTCGTTAATTGCGTTTCATCGACTATGGTTTTAAACATGAAAGGAGACCTTAAAACACACGTTTTTTGCCGACAAACATATGTTTGTTTCTTTATTTGGCTTTATTTGATTATCATTTATTACAATCGAACTTCACTGCGTAATTCTTCGTTATCTTCATTTTCTTTTAAAGAATCTTGCAAGAATAGTTGCAGAACTTAATTACGCGATAACTTGAATATTCCAACGATACCATTTAAAATGTTATATTTCATAATGTCCAGTGCGCGATGTAATGTTCAGACGATCCAAGCAGTTTATAAATTCGTGCTATCGGTGGTTGGGTTGCCTATATCCTGCAAATTGAAGCAAATTTCGCGCGGGTAACCCCAGCCTCGATAATGTTCACATTTGTAGCCTATAAAATTTAATTAGCCAATTACTGCCTTTTAATTAATCAAGCAGCCATCTTTCCGCCTCGCGTAGATCCCGATTATATTTAATTACCACAGTCTCGGACGCCTTTCCATCCGTTACGCGCATTTCGTTGATCCTTGCGTGCGCACGTCTTTCCTCCTTCTTTCCGTGAATGTCGACATGGACGAGAATTGTCGAGTGGGTATTCAGCGTAGATTTAATGACTCGATGCAGATATGGGAATAGGATTGCGTGTTATGCAAGCTACAAAAAACATTTGTAAGGAGTTCATCCCTTTTTAATAAATTCTCCACGCTTTCTAACTTCTACAAATATATTACAATAAAAATTCTTCCAACGCTATTCTAATTACCGTTACCCATTATCCAAAATACCAAACTGATCTGCCATGTGTAAAGTATCGATCTAACGCCAGCCGAATCAGCCTGAATCGTCAAAAAGAGATTCCTCTCGATTCGTAGGTCGCTAATCTGGGCACGATGCGTGCAGTCCAGCGCGAGGAATCCGGCACATCGCGCGCGAGGACAGCTCGTGTCCAGAATCGAAAGAAGAACGCCTTTAGGGGTGAGAACCGCGCGCGGAATTTTCGAGCAGCGCTCGTTAAAGCGGATCGAAGGCACGGACACGACGTCCGTGGTCCCGCGACTAATGACGTGGCCGTGTAAGCCGCGGATCGGACGCGTCAGACTGCTCTACGCGTTAAGCGTAGGTATATACGTGCGGCGTGCTCGGAACAATGCGTGTCGAGCAGAGAGCCGTGAGGTTGTGTGCACGCGCCGCGCGAACAGTCGGTGTGAATCCACACGGGGCTGACTGGCGCGGTGCCAACGTGCGTGGGCTGACAGGCTGACAAGCTGACAGCGAGCTGGACCCCGACCACCCGACACCTCACTGTCAGGCGGGCCTCGAGTCTCCCGTAACTCCTTTGCTCTCGTCTCTTGTCTCTTGTCTTCCCTCCTTTCGGTTCCTTTCGGTGTCACGCTCTTCCGTGATCCTTCTCAGGTTAGATCGGACGAGTTCCTGCAGTTGCGTAGTTGCTGTGATGCTGATGATCGCAGGACGATCCTCGATCATACAGGTGTGAGTTCGGATAGGTGTGAAGAAGTGGAATGGTTAGGAAGGTTTATGTAAAACGGTGTAACTGGTTTATACTGGTTTATACTATGGAAAAAAGTTGTTGAAAGCGCTGAAGATCGTAGTAGTACTAAAAGCTTCTTAAGATTAAATTGTCTACAAACATATACGTATACGAATAAGTAGAAGATCGATAGCTTCGTAAAATAAAAACATTGAATTCGGATTTTATTTCTTAGAATGAAATTCCGCGAACTTTCATTCAGCGGATATTCCTTTTACGGAAATCCGTAATTACCAACAAAGTACGTTGCTACAACGAAAGTCGTGGAACGTTAATATTTAGAAAAATCTTTATCCTTCTTTGAAAATCGGTTGGTCTATTAAAACCTCGTCGTTATCTTTTCATAATTTTACATGCGAACAAAGAATAAACCAACAAAGTAGCTAAAATTTCTAACAGGCTTTACCACCCGTGTGACCTCGAACGAGACGCGAAGACATTCTTTAACTCCGCAATACTCACAAAAACGACTGGTCAATTACTACCATACAAATTACCCAACAATTTCGTCACCTGACGCTCATCCACCGGTTAAAAGCTGCTTCGAGCGTCGGTTTATTAAGGATCGCGGTTTATGATCAACGCTCGATCGTCGGTCGCGCCGCTCGCGCTGTAAAACCGAGTATTTACGACGAGTGAGCGCGCGAAACGCGTCGCGAGGAATTTGTAATAATTCGAGACGTCCGTTTTTAATGGTTCCTCGCCGCGGTATCGGCGCGTTTAAGGGACCAAAGGAATCCTTCGTGCATCAATGCTAATGCATCGCGGCGGAGCGGCGCAGCTCAGCGCGGCGCCTCTGACGGCCACGCGTTTCCGCCGGGCGCCATTGCGTCAACGCGAAGATATGCAAGAATTATCCAGGCATCTCGCGAGCCTACGTTCCCTCGCCAATGTTTCGCGGCAGATAAGCAACCGGGTGTATATTCCACGAGGGCTGAGCCGAGTACAATTATTAAAAACCGGTAGAATCCACGCTTGTTCCCTTGGCCGAACATCCCATTGGCCTTAAGTACCTATTTGTTGTCGTCGTCCGCGGCTCTGCCTCTCCCCGTAAGCAAGTCCCGTGTTCAGTGATTAATTTCATCGGAACGACGAATGGTTGTTCAGGATTTGTACTTCCTGGCCGAGGGAAAATCCTCGCGAGACCCACTCGCTGGAATTTACCATCCTCTGCTGGATCCCATGCAGACCGAGATGCGTTTCTCGTTCTTCCTCTGTGTCTTTGCGCTAAGTTGTTTAGGACTGGAAGATAGTGGTATGTTGTGGGTTGGTATGCTGGTACTGTTCCTTTAGTATTGTTAATCCCTTTGCTTCTATGGGCTAGTTGGATGGTTTTAAAGTTATTCTGAACAGAGGGTAGTTATGAAATTGCAGATAAGTTTTATTTTACTTGTGAATGACTTTTTCACATTTCTTAATGTCAAAATTTTTATAGGAATTTCGAGTTTGTTCGATAAAAGACTTACATACAAATATTGAACTTTTCTAATTTCCAACTTACTACCAAATGTATGTTTCTAGCATGTGTATCATATGTGTAGCATATGGTGCAATATTAATTTTTTAATAAATTAATATCGGAGCAAACATCATTGATTTAAATGAATAATTGCGGCAAGTGACGCTGCGCGTTGCGTGTTAACCCAATTAGGTACCTACATACAAAGTTTAGTTCACTAAAGCGAGCATATAGCGATATCAGCTGTCAGATGTCAGGCATCTTCATACTTCTTCATCAATGCACTTGCTATCATTTTTTTGTTCAATTTCTTAGTTATTCTTGCAAAGTGACGTTGACATGTGTGTCATAGATAACATTTCGACACCATCTTCTCATTGTCGGTGAGTTACATTATTACTTAACATTCAAAGAACTGAGTAACAATGACAGATTGCTTTATTGAGCAATTCGGTATAGGTAACGAACCTATATTTCATAATTAGTAATGGCTAAATAGTAATTGATTTTCTGCTATCAATTAGTCGGCCGATTACAATGTTAAAAATAATTGACCCATTATTTACGTATTATGGGGCATTGTCTTGTTTCTAAAATGTAATTCAAATATGCAATCCTTCTATTATAGATCTTAGAAATTACTCAATTAAACTACCTTTAAATGTAATCATGCATTTCTAGGCGCCATTTTTAGCATCTGTCAGAATTTATAAAATTTAAAAAGTCTCTAATTAATGAGGTTTCTTGGATGATCATCCAAAAACACGATAACACCAGAACGGAACGTAATCGGCAATTATGCGCCTCGAATCTTGTTGACTTACTTCGCTACCTGCTACTTTTCCCCGGAAACTGTTCAAAGAATTCAATCGTTAAACGGTCGCTCCAGGTTACACCGAGATTATGAGAATTTGTGTTGCGAAACGAATCCTATACACGATTTGTTACCAGTTGCAGAATGTAAAATTAGAGGAATTCGTTTAAATCTCTGTCAATCTCAAGACACCGACTATCGGAAGCATATTTTAAACCAATCATAAAGGGGAAACTTATTAGCCAGTTCTCATTTTTTAAATCATAATTCTCATTCCCTGTAACATATTTCAAGTCGAGTCTCGCGATTCGAAAATCAATATGTACACGTCTGATGCAATAATTCAAAAAGGACTGAATATTCAACCTAGCTATCTCTTAAATAATACTCATCAAAAAGTATGAAAGTAATATTATTGAAGAAAATACTCGTCACAAATTCTTGTAAAAGTCTTAAAATGTAAAAATTCTCTTAAAAAGTTTGTAATACAACAATCGACAAAAGATGCCATCGAATAATGTTGCTCGAATAAAGCGCTGGAAACCAAACGACATCCCATTTGCGAAACATTGTCCCAGTTCTCGCGATTGTTAGGACGCGTGTTAATTTGCAAGCGCGTGTTCATCGGGTACGAAAGATTCGGATTGTGTAACGAGATAAGTTGCGCGCTCGTCACGAGCACGCCAGATTATACGCTAGGTTCGTGCATCGGTTCTCGAATCGATACTCGGGCAACGTATATAAGTACTACACATGCATGTGACATGGCCACACGACGAGCCACGGTTCTCCAGTTCGCACGGCCCGATATATCTGCGGATCGATTCACGATGGATTACCGCTTCGCGAATATATATTCAGCTTTCTCTGTCAACACTGATTTGCGACTCGCGTTTCGGGCAGTTTCGAATTCCTCCACGATATCTTCTCCCCCTCGAGACGCTCAAATTAGAAGTTATTCCAACTTAAATGTTGTTGGTCGATTCACAAATATTCATTAATAGTTGCAGTGCAATGTACAGGGTTAATGTGTTTGAGTTGGTTCGGCGGAAATGGCACGAAGTACGGGGAAAATTATTTTAGCGTAAGGTTGATTATAACAAGCTTTGTTGATTGATTAAGTGTGATCAATTAAGCAACGTTTCTTTTTTGCAGCGAATTAATATTCTTCATATTTTTTGTCTAATTAATTTCAAATTGAAAGAGGGTGGTACAGTCGAACAAGAGGTTATTCTTCAAAGATAGATATCTCTCGTGAATCATGTCGCAGACTTCCGATGGTAGACAATACGTACAATCTGGCGAGTAACTGTTCTTGTTAACTACGTACACGTCAGCTATCCCAGGGCATGACTGTCTAAATTTATTGCAAGTCGTATCTATTCCTTATCTATTGTATTCGATTCCTGAGCTAACTATGTAATAGTAAGTAAGTATATACCTCTTAACATCAACATTGTATAAAACCTTCATCTTCCCAAACCTGGAAAGACTTTTCTATTCGTGCAATTACCCCTTAACTGACCTTCGTCAGTGTCCACCCAGTTTGAACAAAAACCAGAAACGAAGGAACGAGGCAAAAAGACTATCGCAGAAAATCTCCGTGAAGGCAAAGGGAAGGTGCACGGACGAAACATTTACCGTAGCTGGAACGTCGTATGCATCGGCACCGGTGCATTGTTGCTCGCTGGCCGCGATGCTATCTGGCCCGGTGACGTTGTCGTGAATTGTAAGACACCGGCGGGCCGCGGATGGAAACGAACGGATCGAAGGAACCCACGGCCACGTGAAATATACGTCCACGTTTCGCCTTCTATCCGGCCGATTATCTCGGGCCTGCTGTCGCTCACGCGGTAATTGTCTCTGCCCCCGGGATCGGCCGAACCGTTCGATGCTTAATGAGACGTACGATTGCTCCCAATTTGGTATACGTACGCTACGCCGTCGGATCTTAACCTGGCTAAGCTGATCTTACCTGTGCATCCAGCGTAAATCTCCGTCACGCAACTGTCGCGGCTATTATGTCGCGGAAAATTTACGGTAATCCGGTGAATTGTTGACAAAATCGAACCTGCGATCGTTCTTCGAAGGGAAATGCGATTTTCATGCTGTATACTAAAATTTCCTGCTAGATATATGTTTGCGATAAATACATCGTAATTCTTATACAAATTCTCAGATTGGTTTCAAATTTAGCTAACGTAATCGTGACTGTTGTGCCTCGTTATAACGCTAGCAAAGTTTTAAAATGATTTGACATAAAAGTTTCCTACGGTGAGCGTTCAAATATTTTCGTGAGCCAGTGTAGCGTAAACTCATTCGTCATGAACGCTATATATTATAATCTTTGAAATATTTTAGTCCTTCGACGATACGTAGTGACGCGTAATTGAAGCATTCGTTCAATTTTCGATCTGATTGTTGGTCGATCGCGGATGGCGTAGCTGCCATTGATCTTCGTTAACGCAATGTCCGATCAATTAAGCGCCTAATGCGGCATCTTCCCGCGGGTAAAAAGAGTCGAGGTACTTTCTTCGTATCGCGTGCAGTGTATAATTAATTCTTCTGCCATTAAAGCGCTATCGCTGCCTACCGGTCCCTGGGCATACCGCCTCCGAACAGAGAAGGAGAAAGGAAAAGAGAGAGAGAACGTAATTAAGCATGTAAAGTAATTATCATTTTTTCTGCCAATGTGAGGCAATAATTATAGCTCTTGCGTAATCTGCAAAGGCGGGACGACTAGTACGATTCACGACAATGTCCGTTCGTCGAGATACCATCGAGACGTATCGTTCTATCGAGAATTACACGGGACAACAACATTGTATAGGAGTCTTCCGATTAGCGGCAACGCGAGATGGAATCAAAGGGTAATCGCGAGAGTAGTCCGCTTTAACGCTTAATTATCCATTCCATGCGTATTCACTGTAGTATACAAAAATCTATGAACTGGTTGTTGAGGGGTTTTATAGACATAATTTGTTCGGCATTTATCTTTTTCTTTGTTTCCTGTAAAACTTTATAAATGTAGTGTAGATTTTCTGCTCGTTTACGACTCTCTAAAAATCTGTAATGTTTTAGAGCGCTGTGCTTGGACTTCTCTGTGCAATGATTTATGTGATTTTCTTTTACTGTTCTGGCCATTGCTTCTTTCCTTCTTCTTCTTTTTGTGCGATTTAATTATTTATTAACGAATAACTCTATTTTTGCAACGGTCTCCAATTCGAATACAGTTCATATGTATTCGTTGTAAGAGAATATAAAACATAGGTTAACAATTAAATGAACTATATAACAAAGTAACAAAATTCAAATTAAATAAACGAACTCAATCAATCGCAACAACTTTCTACACTATCGCGACCGCTTTCAACCCTAAGAAGAGTTGGCAAAAAAAAGAACAGCAATTTCAAGCCTCGCAGACGAGGACTCGGTGTCGGGCGAGAAGACGAAGCGAAAAAGGACGGGAGGGGCACGTGGGCTCGGACCGAGACAACGCGCGTCCGTCGTCCAGGTACGAGGCATTGTTCTTGAGTCGCAGTACATCAATTCCGCGAGCGAGCCGCGGCTGCCCACGCGAGCGTTCTCCATGGGACGGCGTCTGCGGCCCGTGGATCGCGATGCAGCGCGAGCTGCAAATGTTTCTCGGGCTGTTATAGATACTTACATAAAGAGGGAATGATGTATGCCCCTCGATGGGTAATATAATGTAGGCGGCTAACGAGAAAGGCCTCGCCGCGGCAGACTCCGCTCCATTCCGCACGGCTCCGGCGTGCGCGCAAAAAGGGTGGATCCGTAAATTCGCTGCCTTCAACTAAATCAGCGCGAGTAACGACGCCCGTCGTCGCCCTTGCCCGACATCCTTCTCGGCCGCGAATCGCCGGAAGGCCTCGCCATGAGACAGCCTCCGCGAAAAACTTCCCCTACATCCGGAGAAGGAAACGTCTGGATGCTTTTAAGTGTCTCACTGGCACGGTTAAGGACGAGTCTCCATGGTGGCCGGAATGGTCGGCGTTCGATGTTGGAAGAAATTGGAAAAATCTCGCTGGTCCAGTCGTCGTTGAGTGGAAAAGGGTGACGAAGAGGGCAATGAAGAGAACGAAGAGCTCTTGTTTAGGGACGAAGGCAAGCAGCATGCGCGCAATTCCAGTGTTTTATGCTCGCGCCTATGCATGCGTAACGAGTTCGAGGCTCGTAACTCTCCGGTGAAACCGACTGCTTCGGAGTAGATAAGCGGTTAACAATCGTTTACGTCGGCAGGACGTTCGTTTTCATTCTGTTTTCAGGGGTTTTGTTGCGAGCGTGACCGATGGAAGCAAATGGAAAACTCTGCTTCTGTTCTTGAGCGTGTGCGTGCTGATTTATCCCGGCGTTGTGACGCGATTTGTTCTAACGCTTCTTCGTTTCTCTTGAATTTCTTTAATTGGATTATATCTTTGTCTCTTGATACCTAAGTCATTTGTTTCATGGAAATAACGAGGCTCTGGAGTCAGGTTATGAAATTTTTGTACATTAGCTGAGTATTCGCACGATTGTTCACGATCTTTCGAATATCTTCAATGACGTGAAAATGACGATCCCTTGGGGAGTACAAGGGAGTCATAGAATTCAGCTTCAAGGAATACAGGTACAATTTTAATATGTTTCGAGGCTATCAACCATGAAACGATCAGATCCAATGCACTATCATTTAACTCAAAACACTTTGTACTGATTAACTTGATTAACATACAACGTAATAAAATTCATATGCGGATTGCTTTTTTTATCAAAGCAGCGATAGGTACGACAAGTTATAAATCAAACAGTATTTTTATTTCAGAAATGAATTACGTATTTTCGCAGATTCTTTTTCTTCTTCTTCTTATTTTTTATTTGCCTTTTACCGATGAGTTTTTCGTACGATGTCCTGGGAAGAAACGTTTGTCAGAGACTAATAAACCATTCTGCGTTCTCTACATAAAAGAAACTCGGCGGCGACGCGTGTACATGCTCCTATTCCGTAATGGTAGCAGTGGTATTAACATAAGGATTCTCTTGGCTGGTGCCCGGCGAGTTGGCGATTTAATAACCAATCGTACGCGGGCATTCCGTCAATCCAAATGTATCCAATTAGTTGTCGGGCTAGGTAATGAGTTTTAGTATCTATTGACAGTAGCCGAGGCGCGCAGATGCGCGGCCATTAGCAATTCTAAATGGTGTCGTGCGAGGCCTGGTCATTAGGAGTAAACGTAAATAATAATTACACGTTCGAGAGCTAAGAACAATCGCTTGACGTGAAGAAATACAAGCTCATGAACGCGCCACCGCTTTGCTCGTGTTTCGTTCCTTTCTTCTCTTTGTCCTTACGTCGTTCGTATCTTACAACGCGAGACTTTTTTCTAAAATCGAACTAATATTAATGAAAATTTTACAAGTCACAAGTAAATCCTCTCGAATTGAAATTTCAATGATAAAACAAGCAAATTTTACAAATTACAAATCAATTGCTCGACGTACTCAGTGTAAAATTATAAATTCTTGAAATAGTCGATTCTAAAAATTGTTAGTGCCGCTGAAATCTCTAATCTACAACGTGTCACTAATTAATCTACATATATCATCGTTAAACGTATAACTATCAATATCAATACTAAATTATAATGTAGGTGTTCTGATCTTCTTCTTCTTCGCTTCCCGCCATCCTTCTCTTCTCTTCTCTTCATCTTCCCATCCTCCGGTCGATTTTCTGGTTGCCGTTGTCCGACCTGTCTCTTTCTCTGTTCCCGTTGACTCGCGCGGAGAGTGCGCGCCGCTCCGAGCGCTAAATAAAGTAAAAGTTTAATGGCGCACATCCGTTGTTCCGATAGATATCTTAATGCGACCGGATTTTCAAGTCCCTTGAGATAAGTGCACGCCGATGAAACCCAACGGCGCAAGGGCCCGATAAACGACGCACTACGTTTTTTGGCCAAGCAGGGCAGCGGCCAGAAGCAGCATCGAGCGGGTGAGAGCGGAGGTTGGACGAGGGGCAGAGGCTCTAATGACCAGCCCATAACAATGTCGATCGACGGAAAGGTTATTAGGCGGGATTCCGCGTCCTCCTGAGATTACGCGCCCGATAGAGGCCCACGATTCATTGTATTATTTTTTTCGGCGATTCGCGCGGATACAGATACGCATCTGTGTACCCTTTTCGCCCCGCGGCTGGACCATGTCCGCCATTGCGTTTTGGGGGGGAACGATACAGTCGCATGGAAACAGCGACCACCGAACATTCTTGACGTTGTTGCTGTCCGGTTGCAGTTTGCCACCGATAAAGAAGAACCCTGGGAAGCAAGTTGGAAAGAAAGCCGATTCGTTTGGATGCATGCAATGTACGTAAGATACGACCTGCAAAGCTGGTAAGAAGTAGACCGATGAAGTTGCTCCGTGAATTCGGAGGAAGGAACGAGGTGACTGGTTAGGTCTTCAGAACGGTGATACAAGGACAGAAAATATTGGGTAGGGATACGTAAATGAATTTAAATTAGCGAATTTTACTTGTGAATTTAATTAAGTTATTGGTTAAGGATCACGGTTTATTATCGAAGGCGATTTTTATGAAAATTATCTCCGCAGATAGAAGATGGAGATTTTAAATAAAATGTACTTTGTATTCATCGTTATTTGCTCGAAGTTATTAAAAAGATTTGTTAACTTGTGATTACTCCAGAGATAATATTAAAAGTAGGTATATTTTTTTGACGAAACAAAAAGGTGATATTAGATACTGTTAGCTTCGTAATTTATTATTCTATCAAATAGATACTACGTACTAATCTTGATGGACATTTCAAATCTTAATTCCTTACATATCAGCTTACTAAACACTCAGCTTCGTTATTGATTCTTAGCAGAAACCAGGCGCCATGTCGAATTTGGTTACTGGCCGGTTCGCATAATTCAAGCATGTCGAGTAGAAGCACCATCTTTCAGATGCTCACGGACGAAGGATGATCGTTGAATTGCTTCTCGCCAAGAAACGATTCTTCGCGTACACGATGGAGGAATTAAGCCGCGATTAGTTACTGTTGCGTTGGAAATTAATTGTGCACTGTCCAACGTTAGAACAGTGGGCGTGAACGAGGAAGTGAAGGAAAGCCACTGGTTATTACGAACTCGGGGCCATAATAACTTGTACCGCTTTCATGAGAGGCTTGCCTTGTCCCTCTCTTCGTCCTCGAGCTACTCGTAATTCCTGTCTCTGTCTGGCGTTCTTGTTGCAAATAGAATTAGGCAACGGCGTGCTGAACAGTGCGGCTGAATGGAACGTTTCCAGGCGTAATCAGCATCCCCGAGGCAATTCGTTGATAATAACGATCAATTAACCGCTGTTTGCAGTGCCAGAAACTGGCTTGATAACTACAATTTTCTAAATTGCGACTCGTCGAATATACTAGCGATGCGATGGATTGAGAAAACTATGTTGGGAAGATTCTTTCAAGTATTATTGTTTTTTCGATGCACCTTCAGTAATTTTCAAGATTTATCAAAAGGAATGTGGCTATTAAAGAATGTTTTAATTCTGCTTTCTAATTACAGTGGTCGATTTCCGATGAAATCTATCGATTACTATCTATTTTCGTCTTCGTTTCTTAGGAAATAAATGCACGATGTACGCAGTGGTAATTATGTAATTACGATAAATAACAGAAAAAATAATGGATTAACAGGCAATTACTTGTTACGATATATTTCTGGAAGAAGTAGAGCCATTCTATTTTACATTTGTCCAATAATGTACGCCTTAATAGAAATGATTAAATCGTCTAAGCAACTCCGGTTTCGAAAATAGAAGCTAGATATTCGATAATTGAAGAATTATAAGTATACTCTTAAAAATGTAAAAATTCTTCCAAAGTTACGATTAGAACTACGTCTATAGGAAACAAGCATTCTAGATTCATCAGGAGTCGAATAACGTTTAAATGACAATTACCTACGTTAACAAAGTATCGTTACACCCATAATTCATCCTAACCACTTACGATTAATCTATCCAGTTCTCCCCTCAGCTAATAGCAAGCTACGCAAGAATTACAGCGAACGATTACATCGTGGTTTCATTGTCCCCGGCAGGAACCCGATCGCAGGTCGCGGAGGTGTAAAACGAGCCGAGAGCGAGACCGCCGCGCAAACTCGAGGATGGACAGGGTGGTCGACGTTTAAGGGAGAGGCCGGACGAGTAAATATTCGCCTGGACCTGGCGATAGTGGCGAGAGATGGTGGGGTATACAAACGCATTTAGACGAGGAGAGTATAGAACGACACCGTATAGACGGGTCGAGGCAGGGTAGCGGTGCCTCGGCAGGTGAGTTATATTCGTTAGGTGGAGTGCGCGGATGGGTCGTTGAAGAGGCACGGAAACCCCAGGGGGAAGAACGAAGGTATCCCAGCTTTATTCCAGTTTAAACGGTCCGTCAAAGTCACCATTACCATTCCGGTTCGCGCGAACCATTTATTTACGCGGTGCCGGGACGCGCCGCTTATTTATAGCCGTCAATTAATTATCGCTGAATAATGAGCGCGCAGAACCGCGGAATACATTAGCCGAATCGCCATTCTTACCGGCGTTTACTCGCGTCGGGGGCGGCCGATTCTCCTCCGCTCTCGTCTACCATCTATCTCCGTTCCACCGACTGGAAACCCGCGATCTTTCGCTCTCTCCTTCTCCGTTCTCTTTGTCCGTTGTTCGGCCTCTCCGTTCCACGAAGGACGGCTTCGATTTGTTCGGAACGAGCTTTCCTGTCCATGCGTGGTTCATTGTTCGCGTCCCTGAACGACACGGCACAACCGCGGTCTTCGTTGTACGCTCCCTGTTAAGCTGAAATAGGATCCGGTTCAGGTGTTGTCCTTTATGGCCGAGGACGAAAAAACGGACGCTGTTCGCGAGGCGCGCGCGACTGCTAGCGTCACATCTTTTCCTTCCTTCCTTTCTTTCTTCCTTTCGTCTCGTTGTTATATCTATAGGGAAACGAGTGGATTAATTTGCCTCAGAGCTGGAATTCATGCGGTTGCCAATGGCGCCATGGACGTTACTCCAAGTTTAGCTTTCTAACATTTTACTTCCCTTTTTTTGGTTTTTCGTATGGTTCGCGTGACCAGTGGGTAGAGATAGTAATTACGCGCTGAATGGACGCGTGGGAAGATACGAGACGTGGGTTGGTCAAATTTGAACAATTTGCGGTTTTGTTTATATAGGAGTTGAAGAGGTGTAATGAATTTTACATATTAATCCTTTCAGTCCCAAATTATCCGGCGACTAGGAACGTTTGTTTATTTTAAGAAGAGCAATCCGTTTTATGAAATAAAATGAAAATTGTGTTTTATACAGCTCCGTGCAACGTAGCATACAGAGTCCTATACGTAGCATGAATAATTCTATTTGTTAGCTGATAAACGCGACTCTTCAATATTCATTATTGATGTCTTATTCGTAAATGATACGTTTAAATGGCTTGTTAGTATAACACATGTCTCCCAGGAAAATAACCGGATTTGAAAAGCCTGCAGGTATAAAAAGAATTGAATTGAAGAGGGTTAAGTCCAGAGTTAATCGAGTGTTGGACGAATGTTCAAATTCAATTAACTCGGAAACCAACTACCATGCAGGAAAATCGTATTCTACATTTATGATTTACTTTTATACGTTCTACCATCCTTCTAGTATTTTACATCGAATGTGTTGAACTTAATTGTATTTTGTATTACGAGAACAAGAAGATTTTACTAAAAGTGAATTAAAGTATAGTCGATCCGTCAACAAAACTTCAAACTCATGCCGTGTCGTTTTCTCATCCACGACAAGAAAACACCAAGAAGCAAAAAGCAGAAACAAAACACAACTACCACGAAAGAGCGACTATTAAGTAACATATACTAAGCGACAGAAAGGAGCGAGATCGGTGTTGTGAAAGAGACGAAAAGACTTGCCGTGGATGCCCAGATCCCAGGGAACGGGCTGACATTCCCTGGGAATAGCTACTCATCGATTACGCGGTATACAGTGTTGAGTGGGATCGCGAGTATATATGGGATGCGGTCGAATAATAATAAACGGGGATAAATAGCTAACGAAGGACGCGAATGGTTGCATGGCTATTGCCCATTCATATAGACCAGGTCGGCTGGCCATCGGCTCGCCTCGTCTCTCCTCTCCTTTCCTCTCTCAGCTTCTCTCTTCTGTTCGTGGCCAGGCCAGGGGGGTGCGCTCTGGCAAACTGCGCTTGTCCACCAGGGACAATAAATGACATTGGACCGTGGTTCTCGCGACGATACGACGGCACGACCGCCAGTTTCTACCCGGTTTCTCTGCTCTCTGGCTCCGATCTCTGTCTCGCTTCCACTCCCACTGTCGTCCTCATCCCCAGCCTACTTCTTCTCATCCTCCTCGTCCTCATCCTCGTCCTCTTCTTCTTCCTTCGTCCGAGAGCGTAGGCAGGTTGGCATACGAGCCGCGGTCAACTCGCCAGCTCCTCTCTCTGCTCTAATGAGCTTGCTATTATTTGCTTTATTGAATGCAATTAGAGCTTACTCCGTGTCCCTGTCCCCCTGCCGCCTGCCCCTTTGCGCGACTCTCCCTTCTCGTCCTCTTCGTCTTCTCGCGTCGAGGTGGTTCGAGTCTCGCATACACAGCCCCGTATCCTGCCGTAATCCTTCGTTTCTTCACTGGTGCTGGTGGAGGATAAACGCGTCCGTGTAGTCGCGTTCGAGAGTACATGCGCGTAGGGAATAGAGTGTATATAGGAGTACGGTGGACGTCGATGTATCGCCGTAAGGATGGCAGGGCATAGCAATCAGCCGCAGAGATGCATTCGAGCACTACTGTGTAATTTCTAGAACAAAAAGCTTGCCGTAATTGTGTTCATTATCTTCGGGGCCCCCAGAAACAAAGAGGACGCCACAGGGAGAACAGCAATGGCGCCGCGAGAGGGATAGAACGTCGGATATCGCGAATCGGCCGCGAAACTTCCGCTTTACACGCGCAGCGTATGTGCTCTTCCTATCCTTCCGATTCCTACTGTTTCGATAAACATCCGTTTCTTTGGCACGACGAATAGTAAAGTACTTTGCTCGATCTAGATGACCAAAATTAGGGTCTGGAGGGTTTTCTTCGAATTCGCATTATCCTCGAGTACCACGTAACTATCTAAACAATCTCATAGAAGAATTCGGAAAATAACCCCGGGACCGTGTGTTACAATACGATTAGCCAGTTCGCAATCAGTTCGTCATTAACTCGAACTGTGTTTGAATATCCCTGTGAACCAGCGATATAATGTTTCTTTCTCTCGTTTACGATGCCGAGCAGGGCCTAAAATTGCTATTCTTGGTGCTACATGTCTGGAAGCGTCCACCTCGGACGATATCATTTCGGTGGAGCCACGGGGCACCGCGAGAATTCGGTATAAATTGCTTCGGGGGAGCGAGTTCCGTTTAAAAACGAATCACCCGGGTATTATCCTAAGTGAGTTTTAATGACTCAAATCAGAGCGTGGCACCGCGGTCGTGTCCGCGGAGAACACGCGAAACTTCGTCGGAAATTCGGTTAATCGTACGGTTGTCCAGGGTCGTTCACGGCTCTCCGGGCCGCCTTAACGAGAACGAAGAGCGCAAGAGAGCAGGGCGACGCTTGTCGCACACGCGAAAGTGCGTACACGCGTAATTGCACGCTGCCGCTCGCGTGTAATTGAAGTTTCTGGAAAGGAGGGAGGATACATTGTGCCGGAACGCGACACGTCCAACCCGTCACGCCGTAAACGTTACACACGCGCGCGTGTGTACCTAATTGCATGTTACCAGCGCAGCTCGAGATTACAAGATCAACTAGCTGCGCTGGACGAATGCCTGGAATCGAGGAATTACGCTTAATGGGGAGCAAGCGTTAAATATTATTCAAACTAACTGCGTCGTGTTGGTTCGAACTGGGTGTCGTTTCGATCGTTCGACGAACTAATTTTGGTATTTGGTTTCCGTGAAACAGGCTTTCACGGAGGTAATGTTTCGAGAACTAAGACTAATAGCTAGACATACCACTTCGATAGAGGAGTTTCACCGCTTCTATCGATCAATTTGCTTCTTCCAGAAATATCCATTCCTAAATGCTTCGAAACCCTTTTAACGTCTGTCGGTTATCTCGAGTATCACTCAAAAAATTTGCACACTTGTCTCGGTTCCCTCTCTATTCCGTACTTCCATAAATTTTACCATACAACCATACGCTCACAAATACGCACACTAATCAAATGTCAATGCAATGCAATGCAAAACACGCGATAGTCGTGCGTCTACGTGCGCGTCGATGGTGAACGAAGGGAATAAAGAATAAAGAACGAAGGAAGAAGAGACGAGCGAATGTAAAAGAACGGTTGAGAGAAACATAGAGAATCGAGGAGGAACAGGAGGACGAGGCAAAGAGAAGAGGGATCTCGAGGTGGTGTAATCTACGTAGCGAGTAGGTAGGATGGGCAGTGGATACACCGGCTACGTATAAGTATAATGACTGGCACTTCTATGCATTATCATACCGCTGGGGCTGGCTCCGATGGTGGCTGGCCGGTCCGTGCGGTGCCTGGGATCAGCCGTGGTCGGGGAGATGAATAATTTCAGGACGGGCACGCAATTACGTGCGCGTACGTCTCGCGTACCAAGTAGCCAGTCGACGGGCCACGCACGCATACGCGCACACGTGGCAAGGAGCCACGGACACCGTAGAGCGGCAAACGCGTAACCCATCCCCTCGGACCGCTCCACAATCTTGGTATCATTTATATTTCACTGCGGGCAATTATTTCGGGCCCTGGCCGTGCCCATCGGGTGTCCGATAAGTTCGAACCCGAGACCACCGCTCGCGGTGCTACCACGAGTCTCCCCATTCTAGATTCTTCATTCTCTTACAGGAGAATTCTCATCTCATGTCCTGACTTGTCGTTGCTGAAACGCTTGGATATTGCGGATTAAGAATTAAACGTTCCAAACGAAGCTTGTGTAGATATTCGATGAATATTCGCACAGGATGTGATTATTCTTGGTTCGAACTCGTGAATATTTTTGTTAATTGTTGGAAATACACCGGTTTGTCTGGAAGATTCAATGATTTAGTTAAATTACTGATTGTTTGAGCTTCTATATGGAGTGTTAAAGGGAATATGACGGAAAATAGGTAAGTTAAAGAGGTTCTTGGTAAGTTGGTGTTAAAGGACTGGAATAAAGAGAAGTTGTAAGAAGTTGAAGATCGATAAAAAAAAGGTAGGTAGTATAATTTGGTTTAAACAATGGTAGCCGTTAAGTGTTGAAGTAAATATCTCAAAAACTAAATTCTTTTCACGAACAAATAAAAAGTATTTTATCTAAGAAAACGCTAGAGTATTGCTGAATAAACAAACGTCGTAAATCAACAGTTATTACCAACGCTTTATCAACAAAATTCGATACTAAACACACGGGTGCCGAAATCTTATTGCTGGAACGAGGGATCGGCGCTGGCGAAACTAATTGAAACGAGCAACCGATGAGGAGTAAGATCGGGACTCGCTGCGATCCCGGCTGCGTTCGCAAACATATTGCATAATCGGTAATAACCCCGGCCCGGTCGGCCGGTTCGCCTTAGCGTATCGGGACATTAATTATCATGCCGTGACGTTTCGCTCGATCTTCTAATAACGGGCGTCCAGAGGCGGACACGCTTATAAGCTCGACCAATTCACCGCGTGCACGCTTATTCCCGTAGCCTAATTTTACACGTGTGAACCTCCACCAACGACCTATATATATATAAGTACACACACATGTATACATTTATCCGCGTATCAGAGACCTGGTACAAATATCTATTTCTATCTCTCTGTGGAAGCTGGCGCGCCTATAATTTACACGCGTGTGTCCCCGCTCACGGGCAATAGTTAAAGCCTGTTAATTTCCGGCAGTGAAGTTATATCCGGTGCCAAAGTCCGATGCAATTAAACGTTAGACGGTAGCGCACGTCGCGCGAGCCAGTCTCGCTTCAAGCGACATCCACTCAGCTATAACGAGGACACTTTGAATCCGAAGGCTGGTAAAAGGGTGGAGAACCCGGAGAAGGGTGCGCGTCGTTCGAAGGGGGGGGGGCGGGAGGACGAGGAGGATGATGCTTGCACACGGTTGCTCTCGCTTTAGTAACTCTATGTGTATCACCGCGCACTCCTATACTCGATCGTCTCGAGGATTTTCTTCATTATAAGTTTCAGAACGGCGTAACGCTGCCGAGAACCAGTGGCTCGCAAGACTTTCGCCCTGGAAAGGTTGGCCATGACTGCGCATCGCTCTCTCGTTCTCGAGTGGTTGCGCTTCAATTTTCGCTTCACGCTCGCGAGGCATGCACGACTTACCGGCATGTCTTTTAACGAATCGCCGGCCCGAGGGATCGGCAGTTGCCACTTTGAAGACGCGCCACCGGCGCACACCACGTCCTCGGATTTATCGTCGCGAAACCCAGCTGCGCCGTGCCGCCCCCGGGGATCTTGCCGCCAGCGTGGGTCAACTCAGCCTGCTGGGGCCTCCGATGTCGCGGGTAGAATCCTGGTGGAGGCACTTGACGTGTTTGTTTGTCTTTGAATCTTTTTGATCACTACTGTTTTAACACCGAAGTATTGTCTGGAGACCACTGATACAGAAACTACTTTCTTTTCCGAAATTCTTCTAAGAAATGATTAAGGGAAATATATCTTGGCACAATGTTTTCTCTTAATGATTCACAATTCGCGATGTTATTGTCGAATAGCGAATAGATAATGGAAGTAGTTGATTTGTTTGTTCGTTTGCTAGTCTTGTTGAGCACTTGTTTTAACATCGCAAATTGAGTAGAAATGTCTCGATGGTACGTATTCCTTCTTCGTAATTCACAGATCGTGCTATTACAGTTGAGTGGAAAATTGGTTGAGATTAGATTGCCTTAAGTAAATTACCGAACAGTATCTCTGTAATTGATGTAATTTAAATATTTGGTAATGGCGGAGTATCACAGTGAAAGAAAGTTACAGGCTGGGTCGGCACTCTGTACCGAAGAACTGAACTTTCTTCAATTTCACCTTCCGACTCCGTTATTTTAAGTTTCCGGCAAGTTAATAGAAAGCTTCAATTTATTTTTCCAATTTAAAATTCCCTGGAAGTTCCCTCAGACGTGCATTTCAGCTAGTAACCGAACGTTGTGTCTTCAAAGTTGTCGTTATCTCTCCAGCACGAAATAAATCTTCATACGTGACACCACTCTCTTTGATGCTATATTATCCAAAATTTGAATTTTACATCTTCTCGGCAATGTGCATAACTGCGATACCAAACCTTAGAATCCGATCTTTTCCACTCATCATCTTGCGTACTAATTTACATAATAAATACAGTGTACAAACCATTTTACCACAAAAGAACACCTCACGCTATTAGTCCTCGAGCAGATCAGCCTCGAAATCTTTAAAAATCATCTTGGCGATATTCTCCACGAAGAAACACGAACAATATATCTTATCACCGATATATCCCGCAATCTGTCTGACACTTACTGACCACTCTCCCTAACTGTCGTGTTGAACAATGTCGCCGGATTATTACACCGGGCAACCACGTAACTCTGTCTCTTTTCTTTCCTCGTGGCGTGATTCTCGCTCGTTGTCCGATCGTAGAGGATACGTATATAATATATATTATAATAATGTGGGCCACAATGGATTCGCGTCATATCCTGGCTCTGTCCCCAGCACGGCCATCAATTAGATCAGCGCACCCCAACCTGGGTCGCCAGATATCACTCACACCCACCCGCTATGATCCATCTTCTCTCTCCTCGTCATCCTCCTCACGCCTTTAGCGTCTCATTTTCTCGGCTTAATCTCGTCCTTCTTCCACTTTCCGTCCTCTTCTCGATCTTCCGTTCGTTCGTCTTTCCTTCGCGTTTCCGTCCAAGTAGCGTGCAATAGAGCTATTACAGCCAGACAAGCGAGAAACTCAATTTAAATTACGACTTCTGGCCGTTGTTACGACCGTTATTATAACGTTAGCGTTTCACGGCGATTCCTTTGCACACGTGCGTGCAACAACGCCAAAGAGTTGGCTAACTTAGCCAGGAAAGAAAAGAAAGAATTTGGCTCCGCATTCTATGATTTCGACGAGATATCATGAGCAGGATGCTAAGGTTATGTCCATTGTTGAATTCCGTTCGCAATGATGGGACAGAAATCCACAACAGTTATAGAATTTTGGCGTAGAATCACTTGCAGCAGAATTTCATTTATTATGCCTCATTAGGGTAACACGGTTCATACGGTACAATTTCATTGAATCTTTTCCTTAGGTCTGATCAGTTTGAAATGGAGTTCTGCTGCAATCAAATTGTAGACACTTAGATTCTACAATTATCATTAATAATATTTTAGAGTTAATGAACCTGACAACTTTTCATAATTTATTCTCAAGCGAATCTGTTCATAAAACATTGTCTCTTAAAATGGAAATTAATTCAGCAATTTCCTACAATGTCAGAGAATTCAAGATTATACTCGTTGTAGATGGTGCAGTTTCTTTGGACGTAAACGTGTCAGAACGGCCTTAATGGTCTATGGAAATTCGTTTCGCGTGACGTCGTGGATTGTCGTAATAGCGTATGCAAATTTATGATGATACATTCGCGATAATACTATGAATTAGCCAGGCGACGGGAACGTTCGGCGTATTCCGTGAAATTTAGCGCGTAATCTCTAGGTTAATTTAATGATCGCTCGTGTAACGGGGAGGGCACGCGGAAAGCCTGCGTAGAATTTGTTTTAGAGACTTATGGAAGGCTGTAATAGCGTTGAATGGCTATTCTGAGTAACATTGCGGTCGAACATGTTAGTATTTTATGTTGCTTTCTTGCTGTTCATTTCAGCAGATAACAGATATCGAGTCAGCGAACTGTGAATTCTACAATTTTGAAGAAAAAAAGAGGTACGTTTCATTCGCGAGAGCAGAATCACAGAATTTTCTTCTGCATCGTATTCTACCTTTTCAATTGTACAAACACTTATGCATTATTAACGAGAAACAAAAAAATATTTAATAAAATCCCAAGAAATAGAATTACATTGAATTTTATCATTCGCGTTACAACGAATGTATGTCGTATCAGACATACTTTTCCTATGAAACTGTAAATTTACATTTCGCGTTCTAGCTAAATTGAAATATATCTGAATAATACGAAATTAAAAAAATGTAGGCTCAAATAATCGTGCAATTTCAAGGAAATGTAGCCACAAACGCTAAAATAAAATCAAACGATATAA
This sequence comes from Bombus pyrosoma, assembly GCF_014825855.1. Lineage (NCBI taxonomy): Eukaryota > Metazoa > Arthropoda > Insecta > Hymenoptera > Apidae > Bombus > Bombus pyrosoma. The sequence continues at coordinate 12,004,483 of NC_057775.1, read as the reverse complement.
ACGCTTTACGCGCGCCACTATAATTTCGCCCATCAGTCGTAAGTGTATCGCTTGAAGCAATTAGGGTATCGTAGCTCCAAATCGTAAACTAAGAAAATAATACGATGAAAGCAAACGAAAATAAATATGATAAATTGATCGTGAACCGATGCACAAAATAACAGCGTACATGTAATTAACAGATTTCCCCCATTACCGTCTCATCGCTGTATATTCAAATCCGCGATATAATTTTCCATAATGACTCATTCACGTCCGCAACCCGTCAAAACTCTGAATATGCTAGTCGCACGAACACGCTAAACAGCCAATAAATTCAAGCATCTGATTTTTAAATCGCCTCTAGCCAGAATCCTCTAATTATTATCCATCGTGCAGGCCAACAATTAATTATCTCGTGATTATTATTCTCATGGCTCGTTGGAAATCAAAAATATCCAGCTCCGATTTAGCAGCGATGCGTTGTGCTTTCATAGTCGGCTGGCGGCCGTCGATAGAGACATAATAATACATTTCCACTGGCCGCGCGAAGCAGTACGAGAGCTCGTCTTAGCGCGCGCGCGCCTGTTCTCCGTATAAAATCGTAATTAGCGCGCGTTTAATGGCAGCCCAACGGAAGTAACTGATTACCTCTCGCGTCTACCGGATTGAATACGCGTCTCGTTCATTCTCCTCCTCCGTCATCTTCCTCTTTTTTCTCCCCGTAGCTACACCCTCTCACTCCGAGCAAGCTGCTTTCCCTTTTCGAACGTCCAGGGACAATGATGTCCGACCTCCGGCCGAGCGAACAAGCGCAGACGGGTGGTCAAAGGGAAACAGGAAGAACAAGAATAGAGGAGAGCAAGGAGTGGTAGAAGAAAATCAAAAAGATGAGCAGAAAAAGGCACGATGCCAATAAGCGTACACGCGGGTACAACGGAGAAGACGAGCGCGGAGAGGGTGAGAAGAGGAGGGTGGAGAGTGAAGAGGAGGAGGTGAAGAGAAGAAAAGAAGAGGCGGAGGACGGGCGAAGAGGAGAAACAAGAAGATAGTTACGCGGAAGGGAAAGAGAGAAGACGAAGAGGAAGAACAAGAAGAAGACGCGAGGAGATTGACCCTCTGCCCCGCTCGGCGTGTACGCAGCGAACACGCACGCGACCGGTTTGTTTCACCCCGATGCGATGCTAAACGAAGTTTTACCCGCCGGCTGCTCCGGCAAATCGTTTCGCTGCGTTCGCCATCTCGTCCAGTACACTTTGCGTCTGCGAGATTGACAACGTTCGTTGCAACGTTGATTGCAACCTGGACCGGTATACACGAGGACAGAGCACCAAGACAACGACGAGGAGAATGCATTGTTGCACGAGAGATGTGGCGAGTAGAGACGCGTTTGACGAAGATCCAACGATCATCGTAGGAACAGTGACGATGGGACAGTGATCGAATCGTGAAACTTGCGCCTAGATGTTCCATTACTTTAGTCGAAGTTATATGGTTGGCTGGTTTCGTTAACCGCGGGATAAATGTCGCGGAACTTGAATTTATTTTGATTAAAATTATACTGCTGGTTGATAATTCTTTTTGTGATCGGATTAATTATTTAAAGAATTTTAAAGGATCTCCGATTATAAATTTAGACTAATGTAACGAGTCAGAATCATTGAATCATTAAAGTTAAATCGATTAAATGTATTAAAGTTCGAAGCAACTTTTAATAAATATTTAAATACTACAGATAAATCATATAGATATGCTTTAACTCACTAAATATACACGAATTTAAGATATTAAGGAACTTGATAATGCAGAAATGAAATTAATTCGAGATTGCCGGAGGTTAGAACTTCCACCGCTATCTTAAGGCTATCAAGTTTTTCATGCAGACCGAAAACCGTCGACCAGAGAACGAAGAACAGTATAAATCCACAGGCTGTTATCTTCCGGACAATACGGAACACTGTACTGAATAATGCTGGCTGTTAGAATAATGAGGGCTGGCACATAGAATTCCCGACACGTAAGCATCGGTTCGTGCAATTTACTTTATTCAGCTTGACGGACGCGCGTGGCGATTAACGCAGCCTTCGTGAAAAGAGCACCGTCGCGCAAGGTGTTTCGAAATTGTAGACCGCGCAAAATATAAATGGCCCTTGGTACATAAATGCTATCTACTTACTCGGTTGCACATTGTTTGACGTTTAACGATCGCTTGATCGATCGTTGAACATCACGATGTTTCGCACCTTTGCTGTTCCATTATTGGACTTCTTACTCGTTCGTCGAACCATAATCGCCGAATCAACCGTAACCTTCGATGTTAGTAATTTGCATCTTCCGTCCTGCCTTGCTATTTTGCACAATTTAGAAATGAAGAAACGCTTTCTTGATATTATAGCATGCCATTGTCCGGGTAAAAAGTTATTTTCGTAGTAAAAATGAATATTCCTCCATGATCTTGAATTACCTTCGAACGTCCAGACAAGACACTAATATTCGAAGGAAACAAAATTTGCATCAGTAGAAGTAACAGATACTGTACCAATAAACTAACTGAAATCTCTGATCGAATGCGCACTTCCTTCCAGCTGGACGCTCACTTAGAATGCGGATGACGTGCCGTTCTAAAAGCTCGTGGCAGACAATGGACACGAGGCGCGTGAGAACGAAAAAAGACGGAGCAGAGATAAGGATGAGTCGCGGTTGTGTGTCACCCTAAGGTGGAGCGCCTAAGTGGTGTCTAAAAATGTTCCTCATTCAGCGGGACAATGAGCACACAATAGCGCTGCGAGTTCCGCCTGGTATTACAATCTGGGATTTCAGGCTACCGAGCATTTAGCTTTGCAAGCTCATCGTGAATCGGAAAAACTACTGTCTGACGTACACGTGGGAACGAAGCACCTTTTTCAACGCTGCCGCTCGAACGGCGTCCCTGTCGGACCTTTTCTTCTTTAACCTCTTTAGAAACGAGTTTAATAAGACCAGAAAAGATAATTATTTGTCTTTTTTTTTCCACGAATATTTTATTCAAATATATCATCGTAAAGAGGATATTCATCGTAACTTTCAGAATTATGGACGAATTAAAGAAATATACGTGTGCCAGTATACAGGATCGTTTAGGAGAATCGAGACACGGCAACCTCTGGCAAAGTGGTACAAGTGTATCGACCCTTTTGTTAATTTCGTGCCTAACAAGCACGTGACTTGTGTGCACACTGCTGGTAATATTACAAAAATTACTCGGTGAAAAAAGGCAGGAACGATGTAGGTATCATTAAATGCAATAATCGTTACAGGAATTAATGCTGCCGCGTTTATCTGATGCGTATGCCGTAATTAATAACAGAAGCAGAAAAGTATGCCGCGTAACACGAGCGCGTTGAAACGGTTGCGTCACGTTTCTTTACACGTTCAAAATGGTCACGTTATCTTGGTGTTCTACGATGATGGTCCAGAATACATTTAACGATGTTAACGAGTAAATGGAATGGGAGACTTATCGGGAAACTCAAAAAAAAAAAGATCAGTGTACAAGCGACGATTATAAATTAAAGGCATTCGGGCGTTCAATCAGCGAACGTATCGCATGTTGAACAGCGTGTCACGTTTGTCAGCCCTTCATCATTATGAATCAGCGAAACTTTTAAACTTACTTTCATTCTTTAAATAAAATTCATGGGTTTCTATCGAAAAGTTATCATTCTTTTTTTTACGTAATGACGAAAGAATTATATCTTTGCTGTGCGTGCAAAAATGCAAGAAAATTTTTATTCGTTAAAAGATTAAATCGAACAACTTATTACATCTATTTAATTCATAAAAGTGGAAGTAGCAATTAACCATAATTTTATTGGCTTCCACGCGCGGTTCAAGTGTTACAGATGCGTTGAAGTCATGATCGTCTAGTTAGCGAACCTCGAAAGCAATTTCTATGTCTCAAAAAATGTTATATACAAGAAATTCAGAGAGATACGATTTCTCCAACGAGCCAGACAGAGAACACTAGCGCCACAGAGCACATTGGTATAATATAGCAGTGTTAATTATCGTCCTCTCTCGGTGCGCAATTTACTTACCGTTCACACGGAACAATTTTCAATTGACGTGTAATCGCTATAGCAATAAGGAAGTGCTTGGCGTAACATCCTACAAGCATCCTATGAACCGTGGAGGTTTTACGAGAACGATAGGATCCACGTTAACATTTAAAGACGTTATCCATCGAGACAATGGCAACGTCGTTGAAAAGGGCAGCGTTGCGGACGATCAAACAGGAACGTATCACGATTAAATTTATCAAAATGAATCGCGACCGCACAGTAAATACGTCCAAAGGCGAAATTGCCGCGCTTAGTACTAATTACCGACTTCCACTTAAAGTGATTAACGCAGGAATTATAAGACACGATGCTTTCTGTGCGTCTGATAGTGTCGATTTCCAATTAGCTGTAATAACATATAGCTTTACCGTGCGGTAATTGCTTCTCGAATAAATTGCATCGAACGGAGAAAACGCTGTCGTTTAAACATTACATCCGCGACGCGACGCTCGCCGTGCACGCTCGTGTCCCAGCGAGCGTGTGTACATGTTATTTATGTTAATTAACTGCGGCATTTTAGAAACGACCGCGCGCATTCAAATTGCCCGCTTCATCGTCGTTTCCCTCTCGCTGGGATTTCCGTGGAAACGCTTAAAATCCTTCTTCCAGGATATCTTATCGTTAACTATGTTCGCTCCTGAAGACTAATGTGGTAGATGACTTGTTAATATGGAATAGAACGGAGAAATGGAATCTTTCTATAAATATATCGAGCTCTGGATGAAAGAAATTTAATGAAGATTTTAAACAGCAGGCATGTTAGCAAAATTTACAAAAGACATAATCATTGCTACGAAAGCTTCATCAAATATTTACAAAAATTATGACACGTCGAAGAATATCTCACTTCCATTCACTTCCCTTGTTCCAAATAAAATCACAAGCAATGGTATTTCCACCTTAATTTCAACCACAATTACACAATGTGAACTCCACATTTCCACACCCAATCGTTCAAGCCTAATTAGCGGCAGTTATTATCTGCAACAGAATTGTTACGCCTCTTCGTAACTTCCCCTTCGGTGAAATTTCTACGGTACGTCGGGATGGATATTTACACGGGAGCAGGCTAGGCGGTACGGCGTTCTTTCACGTTGCTGGTTTATGTTTACAACGGGACGTGACTTGCAGTTCGCGGTAGCCGGAGCGTGTGCAATTGCAAATTCGTAGGCGCCGGCAGCTCGTGGAGCGTGGCGCGTACGACGGTGGCGCCGGAAGCGCGGCCAACCGGGCGTGTCAGCGCTGACCAGCGCAACGCCGCTTCTTTTGCCACTGTTCCGTTGCGCTGCACCTGCACACGCTCTGCAATGCACACCGGCGGCCCGCCGCCGCTGCCGCTACTGTGATTGGTCTTCCACCCACGCGTGCCCTCGCCGTTGGAACCAGTCCCAAAGCCGGCTGAAAGCCACACTTTTACCTGGCCGCTAGCCCGCCGACACCCGAAAGACCCGTATTTGTCGATAGCCCGGTGACAACCTGTGTTTAACCGTCTTAATACGCTGATAACCACTGCCCAACCTTGTTCGTTACCGGCTAATTATTATGGGAATTCAATTAATTAGACGAAACGGATACACGTGGGTGTGATTGCGCGAAATGCTTTATGTGAAATGATGGATCGAGAAACCAAGTCTAGAATTCTATTTATACGACAGACGCTTCCATGTAATTTATGAAGATTATGCTTTTGAAACATTGATAATATCTTTGTTTAAGAATAAAAATTGAAATAAGTGCCTATTCGGAACTCTTAATGTTTAAAGCTGGTATTTCAATTGAATCATTAACATAATTGATTAACGCTATTATCCCAGGATCTCTATATTTTGTTGATAAGAAGATTCTATGACTTTCTCCTTATCAATTTCCTTCGTGCACCATTCGTACAAAAATATTCCTCGATAATCGTTACACGATAAAACCATTCGCATAATCCTTCGTTAATCTCCAATAGAACGTGCAACGGGGTAATCAAAAGTAATCGGATAATCAAAATAATCATACAGCAAATAAAAGACACCGCCCAGAAATTGAAACTTTGAAAACCCGATCTCCGCTTCAACGTCCATAAAATTCAAGGCGAGCACCAAAAAACGAAGTAAAGACACCAAAACCTTCTTTCTCGAGACAAGCAATCTTTCTTCTTACGACGTCTTACCAACTTTCAGCCGGCGTTCAAGTGGAAGAAAGAAGGGCACAAGGTGGCTCGTCGATATCCGCGAAAAAAGGGGAGGGGGGGATAGGTGAGCGAAGAACCGACGTAGAACGAGAAAAGGAGCGACGGGGCGAGAGTGAGGAGCGCGAGGGGATTGAGAGGGAGAGGCAGGATTGGCAAGGGGGTACGATCGAAGTACGTCGGACAGCAAGGAGGCGCCGGTACTGCGCGCCACACCCCAATGCAGCAACTCCATTGATTATTGTTGCCGGTGCACTTGCTACCCCGCCTTGGCGAACGACAAGTATGCCCTGATTCCAGGTCCCAGCCAGCTAGCGGCGGCTCGCAAGGTGTTTCGTGCCAGCAACATTCCATGTTAGGAAATTTGTAAGAGGCCGTCGCCGGTACAAACAATGCTAATGCGCCTCCGGAGTCTGTCTCTTAATGCTTTTTCTTGGATGCTGCTTCCACTGTGTTTGTATGGCGCGCCACGGGACGTGCACCGGCTCTGCGGCCTCTGATTTCGGAAAAAAGGATACATGGTAGGTTTATTGTTGATAAATGGTGCTTGACGAAATTGAAGAAAAAGTAAGAGATACTTTTTTAAGAGAGGATAATGAGTTTGTGACAGATTAGTTTGATGTGTGAGAACAGGATGTGTGAACAGAGGTAGTTTTCCCTTTTTCTTAGAAATGCAAAAGGAACTTACACCGCAATTCCGATTAAACCATTATTCTCGAACAATCAACAATCTGTTAATACCATTATCAAGCTCCACTGCATTGTATTTACATTTCGTTTCATTGACATTTGCATCAAAATATATACGTATATGCGTAGCATATAATTCATCAGAAACTAGAAACATCACCAAACATGTATTTGCTTGCGATTTCACTTTATATCGTGACCAAAATACATGCGTAAAATTGTGGAAATGGGAGTTACAAGGACCAAAGGTATCTGTCTATTCCGCATCAAAGTGGCGAGCGTAAACAAGCGCGAATGCAGGTCATGCTGCGCTCGATGTGGGGTTATATGCACGCAGGAAAATAACAGAACCGGTGTCAAGTCTGGTGGCGGTGCAAAGCGCGCCCCAGTCGAAGGGAGAGAAAAAAGGAGAACGACGCGGCTCGGCCAAAGCGCGCGAACCTGGTACACACCGGCCGTCTCTATTTCCTGTCGGATTAATCTCGATAATTAGAAAGCGTATCACCCACTCGTTGCACGCGCCGTCGACTTGGAGCGTTTCACTTCATTCGCCTCATTCACCAAACTCGCGTTATCCGCTCACTCGAGTTACACACCTCACTCACGCTACTCGCTAAACCTTCTCCCCGCTTCTCCGTCTCGGGAGCAGCCACCACCATCGTCCCTCCAGTCATTCACTTCACGTGCCACCTGCTCTGTGCCACGGATCTTTCTCTCTCCCTGTCTTCCTTTCTCTTCCTTCTTCTGTTCCTCTCTGTCCGTGCAACCGTCCAGCACGCCGAGCCGTACCGCCGCCGAGTGACGGCGAGATGTCAAGAAAACACGCTATCAGGAGCCACAGAGTCGAAACGTAATTCGTGCTGCAGAGATCTCCGGGGTATCCTCCCCTCTTTACATCCTCGGTAGCCGACTCCTCGCGATTTCTGGCCGTGTATCCGCCGTTATCGATCGACGCTCTTCGCTGGTAGGCCAATTGTTTTATTTCGTCTTCTTTATGTGTAACCGTTCGGCTGTATAGTTCTATTTTATTTTAGTCTGATTATTATAACCTATGAGAACAATTATAGATCTGAAGGAGAAAAACGCGGTGCTTTATATATACTTTAGTCAAGTTACGGTATTCTTTGTAATGGAAGAAGAATGTAGAACAAGATTGCGCTGAATACCCGTGTAAACAAAATCGTGCGTAACAAAAAGATGAAACGCACAATGGAATTATTAATACGAGGATGTAAGAGTCATATCTGACATGATTTATAATCAGGGGAATAATTTCTGACAGCCAGAAACTTTGACCCTAATTATAGTACAGCTTATAGTTCGTCCAAAATCAATTACCCGCTCACAGGTATTAAAGGCTACCTACATTCCGTCATAATGGTCAGCTGCTGTAGCTCTTACCTTTATCCTTCATATACTTTTTACCTTATTGTCTGGTTCAAAGTCAGAAGACGTTCACCTTTAATCATTATTCCATTGAATACTAAGATGATCCTGTCAGCATTTGTTCAACTATTATCGGTTTCATTATAAAAAGTACTCGTTTCACGGATTAGTTTCAATGTACAGAATCGTTCGATATTATTTTTAAATTAAATATCTGCATATCACGATACTCTGGTGCGATAAATATAATGATACAAGTGTTCTCAATTCCTTAGTAACGAGAAGATGGTCCTTCATTACCAACGAGACCGCCCAGTGTCCTTTCAACCTTTCTACAGATCCAGAAGCGACATACTAGCCCCTTAAATGCAAAGCGCGCATTACGAGCAACCGTGACGCGGTTAGTACGATCGCAAGGCCGGTGTACAGTGATTGTTCTCCGGGGAAGGCGCCGCTCAGAGTTCCGGGAATGCCAGGATCGTCGCGGAGCAGGTAGACGATGGGCGCAGGGTCGGCAATTACGGTTAACCGTGGATATCATCTGTTGGTGGCATGCGCGCGTACGCTGAACCACACTCGAAATCCTCCGATCGTTAAGCCTACCTGCTCAATGACATCTGTGATCACTGCGCTGAGGAGCGTACTTGCTTCTCTTCGCATGATTCTTAAAATGTCTACCCTCCTGTAGCTTTGCAACATCGAGAAAACAAAACAAATGGAATGAGACCAGGCAGAGAGGTTATAGGGTGAGGTGTGGGAGAAAAGAAAGAAAGAAAGAGAGAAACAAGGGTCAGAGAAAGATGAGACGAAGACGTGGAAGAGCAAAGAGGGGCAGTCCATGGGGCCCCCTGAAAATTACAAGCTATACGTTGTTCCAAACCGACCATCTAAGATAATACCTGCTCAGCCTGCAGCCATAATGAATATGTAAGACAGATTGTAGGCTAAGAGGGAGCCTCCGTAGCTACCGCAGCGCGATACGGTTGTCCATGCGCAGATTATATTCCAGCCCGATTACGCACGGCCGGCCGATAATTTATTATTTGCCGCGAGTAAAAATCACCGAGGAAACGACCCGCGGCGTTCGTTCCAGCAATGCTCCCTTTATATATATATATACTATACGTACATGCGTGTGTACGCATCAGAATACTCGCGCGCGCAAACATCACCGGGGCCCTCTGTAGCCTCAAACTCTTACAAACGTCCGTTCGCCGGAACGACGACGTCTACGAGGCGAACAACTAGGCTGGAGAACGAATGGCGTGGTAGAAGCGCATGGCATGACCGCCACGATTAGATAACAGAATATCGAAACACGGCACTGATACAGCGTAACAGATGATAAAGTCGAAAGGAGCGAAGCGGAGCGCGCGTCGTCCCTAGGCGAAGCTCGAGCCGGAGGATCGATGAATGAAGGGTCGCGCTCTTGTGCCAGCAGTCGCTTGTCCGGTAGCGCGGAATGCTGCGCGAGATCTCGAATTATCGTTATTACTATCGTACGTTAATTATTGTACGTAAGCCGACCCGCGGGGAACCGGTATTTCATGATCATCAAGGATAAATAACGCAACGTATAATGACCCGGCCGTCGGAAATGTATTTGTTTTTCTGCGCTTCGTATAAATTATGCGTCGTTGATGTTATCTCGCGTTGAAATTTAGCCGCGGTCGATACCGACGCTGCTTAAGGAAATTACTTTTAATTACGCCGCCGAGATTCATCTCTTTCTCCTTCGTTGCGCTCGTTGCTGGATCTGTTACGTCGTCGCCAGAGGATCAGTCCTTGTCGAGGACTATCGGTCGGATCTTGAACAGTCTTCCTGGATAACAAGTTGTATCATGTTTTGTTACTTGTTTGACAAATTTTCACTATAGTGTGAATATTTATATTCGTGCAGCATTGCACAAAAAGCTTCAACGTCGGTCTTCGTTTACTGACTATCATCCGTTCTGACGAAGATCTTGTCATCTTAGTAGTACGCATATCTATCCTCATCTACTCAAACGAACGCTCATTCGAGCACGAATACCAACGTCGAACGATAGGTGAAACCAATCGGACAATTGAACTTTTCTTTTTCCCCCAACTTTCTCCTTCTACGCTTACGTTTTGATCACCGTGTTTGGAAGCATGACGAAAGTGCCACGCACAACGGAATTCACTCAAACGCGTGCCATTACTCTCGAATCGAGTTTCCGTTACTAGAGGGACGCTGACAAAGCGGTCTAATCACGCGAGCAAACTGTGCTTACGAGCGAAACCACGAAAATCCTGTCCGGTGTCTGGAGCGTGGTACGATCGATCATCGACCGCGTAACGAGAACGAAACCTCGTCTGACCAAGATAGATCCGGAGGATCGTTGGTTACGATACAAACCATGTGGTCATCGAGCCACACTCAGACGAAGAAGAAGAAGACCAAGGAGGGAAGAGTACGAGGGTCAAGGGGCGGTAGGTGACAAAGTCGGGCGTTTAGACGTCTTTCCAGGTTAAAATTGGGACCTGAACGATCGAACGGCAGGGTGGAAGCCGACGAACGAGAAGCGGCCGAGAGTACAAAGGGGAGGAAGAAAGAGGAGCCGATAAGAAGAATGAAGAGACGACTCGGTCGGTGGAAGGAATGCCGTCGGACGAGCGCCGGAGGGCAGCCGCGCGAGGTTTCTCTCTCGCTTCCAGAACGCTTCTCCCTCCACCCTTTGCCCTCGCGGTAACAGAGAATACTCGATCCCTCGGTCTTCGTCCATTCCATAATCATCTCCTCTTCTATCTTCCAACTGATTCCTCCCGGTCCACATCCTCCGGCACGTATGCGTCTACACGATTGTGTGGCGGTTGCTGATACCTCCCGGGGCCTCACTTGTCACACACGCAGCGCGTCTGCTCCCCACTATTCCCTTCGCCATTGATCTCCCTCTCGTGTTGCACCCCGCGTTCGGGCCGCCAGGTTGCATCGGCACGCCAGCGGCAATAGCCGTGAGCCGTGGGCCGACACAGGTGATGCACGGTCCTCCTTACATCTTCGATCCGCTCTTACAGGCCTCTCCTTTCCCACCGGCTGAGAGAAGGTATCGCGCTCTTTCCATACCCTTTCTCTCTTTTTCCTTCCTAGTCGTCTCTCGGCGAGCCATGCGCTGCTCTCTCTGCTGTTCGCCGTGTGTCGCGCGATCGCCTCTCGCTCTGCCTCGCTCTTCTCTTTTCCTCTCCCCCTCTCGTCGCCCCGTGCGTACGGAGATGCGTCGTGTGCACGGTGCACGTCGAACATCCTCGACCTGCACGACGCGCTGCAACGCCTGTTATTGTCCGTCTTGTTACAGGTATGCGATCGACCGACACGCAACCCAACCGCACCACCGCGTCACTGCTAGCCGCGGATGCTCGGTGCTAGCTGCACGTGTTTCCTCCGATCGTTCCGTGACCCCGGGTCGCGTCACCACTCCACCGATAGACCACTCGATGTCCACTCGACCTAGCTGCCGTTCCGGCTAACTTGTTTCACTTTTACGTATCACCGCAACCGTGTGCGTCTCCTTTAAGGCCATGCGATACGGGACACATTGGCTGTTGTCGATTACAGATGTCACGAATGTAGTGGAATGGAAGAGCGCAATGAAACGTCGCACGATTTGCACACTTTAGGTGTATTTATGTATCATTGGCTATGGATCGATCGAGTGATTCTTATGGATTTTTTGAAGAAGACGAGGAAACGATACGAATAAGATTTAAATAGGAAACAATCGCAACAAATATTGTGAGAAACAATATTTTTCACTGATACGTTATCGCAATCCTGAAAGCTAGACTAAATGTTAGTAATTTTGTTGGCCTAACATCATTTACCGATCAATATTTCAACGAATAAGAATAGATACTACTCTCCAAGTCTTTGGTCATTCTACACAGAATATCGAACAAACGGAGAATATCGTTACGTTTGTTACGGTTCTCGTTACGATTGTTACGTCGCGACACGAATCATTTCTAGAATCGTTTTTTCAGCTTCGGAGATATTTTTAAAAATGATATGCCATCAAGTTGGAGAAAGTAGACCGCATGTAGATACGTTTCAGGGGAAGAGGAGAAACCCGGTTTAAATTCTTAATGATCCTCTTTTATCTCGTTCGTTGGAAATCTGCTCGAGTTATCGAAGAACTTTGAACGTGTGCGAGAAGACGAGAGAAAGAGGAGAGCAGGAAGGAAATTAATTGAATCCCTCGTAGCGACCGGTATGAAATAAACATCTTAACGAGAAATATGTTGCGCGGGGGAACGCGGAAGAGAGTCGCAGTCCGCGGCAACTTTTCCAAATGGGAGACGGTGATCGCAAATAACTTCACCATATACGCGGTCTTCTAGATGATCTCGTTAATCGATACCAAATTCGAAGCGAAGCGCTGTGGCCGCGTCCGCCATAATCGCGTTTCACACCTCCGGCTGGGTTGCGCGGCACAAAAACAGTTATGCGCATTTTCGATCCCTGATCTGAAAAGGAATCGGCCTGACTCGGTTATATAAACCGCAAATGAGACGCTTATTCCGATGCTGCCACGAGGAGCGAGTAAAATTGTCCAAAATAGGAAATGCACGAAACAGTTTTGACGTTATCGAGATTATATGCTGGGTGAATACAAATATGTGAATACAATTTTAGGATTAGAAAATCGAAGTATCTATTTTCTTTCCATCATTTATTCGTACAAGTTTCTCCCATTTTCAATTTTTCTGTAACGTTTTCTTAACAATTTACTTGTGTACAGATAATTTATATTTTAATAATGTTATAAATTCTAACTTCTTCGGATAGAATACCAGAAACAAAGTTCAGTGACTGGACCATTTAGAAGTTGTCGCTAAGAACCAGTAATCTCATTTCCGCTTGAATGCAAAGTATGCTCGAGACAACATTCATACGGTACTTGCGACAATATGTTTAATAATTAACGAGACAGATACAGAAAGAAGCGAAAGAATCAAGAATGTCGAGCTGTGTTTCTAGCTTCACGCATGATTACCTACAATTAAAAGAATGCAGAAGTGTCCTCCATACATACACACACACACTACATATTCTTCCTTAGATTAAACATACTAAATTATATTTATCTTAATGTATGCAAACCACTTAAAATATCGAGTTAGCGAGGTTTATAAACCAAGAGTATCGAGTGTACTACAAGAATCCGATGGAACTTAATCAAAGTGTACTTGGGTCTCGCGATTATTATCTTATTACATTTAACACTATAATATTCGTATCAGTAATAGGTGTAAATTCTCACTTTTTATTTTATTCCAGAGAAAACGAACATCCTTTGCAATTCCAATCACGAATCAATTATCACGCGTTTGTTTGACATAAAAATACCACAGATAAATATTTCTCAGTACACGTTTCATCGAACTAGCCAAAGAAAGAACAATTGCGTAGAATATAACGTCGATGCTATTAAGTTCATTGGAGACTCGTCCCATCGATATTTTTACGCTGGATCTTCTACGACCATCCGATTGATGTATTGCGTTTCGTCGCGTTACAAACGACAGACGGACGTGTCTCTCGCAATCGACGCGATTACAGTCTCGATCGTCGTCCAGTGGATTTCGTACCGCGACCAATGCACTTATCGCAATCATACCCCCTCGAGTTCTGTGTCAGTTATTTGCCTTTCGAAATTGCAACCCGGTTCGCAAAATTGCAGTAAACCGGCAACACCTGCCGGCACGTAGTGACGATCGAGTTGCATCTCGTCGAGTCGCTGCATTCTACCATGATGATGTATTACGTACCCGCTTTCCAAATGACTGTAGTGGATTGTCGATATAGTTATGGAGGAAAGCAATCTTTCGCTAGAATATCCGACTACGGTGACTATGATGAATGTTGCCTTCGACTTTTCGAGCGGTTTCGAAAAGCTCGCGTGTGGACAATGACTGTGTTTAAGCGAATGAGATGCGTCAGAAGGGAGTGTGTGTCGTGAACGGAATTGAGTAATTTCGATTAATGACGCAAGGTAAGACAAGCGATAAAAAGTAATATTTAAAAAAAATTAACGAGTAAAATAAATAACATATTTTCGATAAAGAAGTGTGTAAGCTACCCGATGAGATGCCACGCAAACAAATTGAAAAGTTAAGAAGTTAAACGAGAAGTTAAACGAAAAATTATACATTCTTTGTCTCTGCGAAAGAAATCAAAATTAATTCAGACTCGATTCACATCCAAGTTAAATCCACCACTAGAAATGACAATAAATAATAGTAATAATAAAATTGTATATCGCTTCGAGATACATACTTCGTAGCAGGATTCTCTTAATGATTACATCGTGCTCTCCAAGCATCGTGTCATCCACGTTTCATCCACCCCGTCGCGTCAGCTAGGTTCTTACGCATTCTTGTGCGCCTTTATGAAGACCAAGATATTCTTAAGCGGTAAACGCTTAACGCAGCTCGCGATAATCGTAATCCACTTTACGCTGAATGCGTAATTCCGCATCGGCCGTAATACCAGGGAGAAAAGCGGGGCTGATATTTTCAAACGCTTAATACCCAAACCTGTTTTCGTGGGTAATAACGTCGAAACAACGCCTGACCGCTTAATGCTTGCTTAAACGCTCCTCTCTGTATTCTCTCCTGGTTTCGCCATCTCGCGATCGTAGAAGTCGATTGTTCTTCGTCTCTGGTCCCTCGCAGTTTACAGAATAAAAACAACCGCCGAGAACGTAATTCAGAAATCAGGACTTCCTAATTGCCGCGACGGTGGAACCAAGTGGCAAAAAGAAAGCCAGAATCTGCAAAGAAAACGATCACCGGAACGATTCCGGCAAAAAGACTTGTTGCTTCGAGCGAGGGTTCGCCGCCGCCCCGATTGTGTAAATCTCCTCATTTGGAATGCGGTACATTATTCTCGAGGGGGCCCTAAGCAAGCAGCTTCTTTAACCGAGGGATTCTCTTCGTGACGGGCGAAATTTAATTGGTCTTCTTGCTGGCTCTGCTATCCACGAAATCCTTATAATCCCCTGACGGGCCTCCTGAGACGAAAACAACAGGTGAACAAATGAAAACGGTTCGAGCAGGTAAAACACGTTCCTCTTGTTGTCTCGTCTTCTATGAACGTATCGAGAGCAGCCAAAGCGACGCAGAATACTCGGTGGCGAATGTTCCACGCGATAGATTCACAGTGGAATAGGTGACGTGGTCAGACCATGTGTTCGGTCACGCCAACATGAAAAACTTCTGAGATCGATCGTAACGATTGCGAATTTTCAAGACGTATGCTTTGCTTTTACACTTAATCTGCGACTTAAGTAGTACATAATGACGTCATTTAGCAATGGATTTTTTCTAAATAAAAAGAATGTGAAAGATTTTTTTAATAATTCCACGTTCTGTGGCAGTTTCAAAACATCCGCATGACTTGCATAAAAGCTACAAAAATGTAAGAGAACAGCCTTCAAACAAATATTAAGAATCTGTAGAAGCAGTGTCCCGCATCTTTGAGGCACTTTTTACCATATTTCTACGGTTTTAACGTCGCTTATCTTGCGACTTTAATTGATCTGTCCGATTTGTTCGTTTTGATCCCCGTATTGTAGATCGAAGATTTCCTGAACGCATCGACGCATCACGTCAATGACTTTGCTTGGATTGGACGACGTTATTGAAACAGGATGTCTTCATTGGAGGCGACAGGACGGCTAGAAGTGTCGCACGCGCAGCTACGATCGCGACGCTTGCGCCCAAGTCGGGGCGTGGACTCGCCGGACGCTCTTGGACACATCGTGTATCGGATAGATAGCGCAGCAGGTGGACAACCTTGGACCAGGACTGTGGCCCGTGCGCATCTCATTGACACCGATAAACCGATATGTACAGTTTTTCTTCTTGTCTTAGACCGTTCGGTGTCTATATTTGGTAATTGTCTGTTGGACTACAGAGAAAGAGTGTAATAACTCATGTTTTTTGTCTCTTAGAGAAAAGCAATTTTAAAATTCAATATACTGTCGATCAAACTTATATAATCAACCAAATCAGAATTAATCATACATGTGTATTTTTTAAGTGGAATTTAAATTATATTTGCAGAGAATTTTATACTCTTCTTGAAAGATCTAGTAAATGTGGATCTTTGGGTCGTTCAAAATTAATATTTCCAGTATGAAGAATATTACAAGTAATTTCTATTATTACCATCTATGGTTGCAAAATTGTGTGTTTCGTTTCTGAAACGGATAGAGCAATAGAGTTAAATGTGGGTAGAGTGGATTTATCTACCCTTTCATGGCCTTGAGCGATGAATTGATACCAAGCAAAGTATGTATACGCGGTAGCTATTTTGCACTGCTGGAAGCAGGTCTGATGTTCCTCTTTAGTTGATTCTACATCCACGCAACGAAGTACCGGGTGACTTGTTTAAATATGGAGAACAAGAAGAAATTACAAGAGGGGAGGGGGTGGGAGAAGAAATACGATCGAGCACTATGATAAACTCTACCACGACGACTGAATATATACGTACTTCTTCGTTCTGTCAGAGATTATAGTTCCTTTCCATCAATGGCTTCGACTTGTCTATGCTGAAACAGTTACGACGAATTAATGATACAAGACAGAATTTCACCTCTTGCTCTACGCACATACTTACTGCAATGCCTCATGCTGTTAATATATACTTATCATTAGTATATGCAGAAATGAAGGAACATTTTATGCGTTAGATCGAATGAATGAAATGACAAGGATTTGAGAAACGAACGATGTGTGTATGACATTACCCGTAATGTACCTTGTTAGTTGAAGATTCGAAATCACCTTACATTCTACGAAACGCAGAAATCGTTAGAAAAATGTTAACAATTTTATATAAAGTTGAACAATTTCGCTGTCTGCACATTTCTATACCGGTTTCGTGGTTCTCTACTTTCTATATCTACAGGGTGTTTCGTTTAACTGGGAACGGTAGAATATCTCACCTCAGCCATAGGTATTGCCATGTTTGCGTTGCCTTTGTCTTTCATACGTTAAATTTCACAAGTTGAAGTTAAAATATCTGTTAAATAAATGATTCTTCGACAAAAATAATTTAATACTCTTTTTATAGGGAATGTCGAGATTCGATTGATGTGTTAAAAATATATGGTTCCATTTAAAAAAAAAGGATGTTGGCTGTAAAATCTCGCCCGTCTACTCCACCTGCAAGAAAATAATTTACACTATACGATGTTCCCCTTCAAACCATACAATTCTCGTTCAAACATTTTTTTGATAATTTTAATCCCTCGTGAGATATTCCACCGTTTCCAGCTATAAGAAACATCCTGTATGTTGAATTTCTCTCTCTATAGATATACTCTTTTTCTCTAGATACTATTCAGATATTAATCTATAAAAAGCAAGTAAATTGTCGTTAATGCATGCGATATTAATTCTAAAGAAACATATCTTAGGATGTTATGACACGCTAGAACTAACCAATTAGAATTAATCTAAACAGCAAGAATTAAATTATTTTTTGTGATAAAACATGCGACGTGATACTCAGAATACTACCATACAAGACAACTCATTATAAATTCGTAGTTACATTATACCATCCAAATCGACGAGTGTACAACGTGACTATCAATTAGCAAGTGGCTTGACGCTAATTTTAACCTACCAAAAAACGTCTTCCAACGCTGTAAAATCCGAAAATCTCTTCTTTATCTCCACATTCGCGTCTCGTATCTTCTAACCGTACGCACAATAATCGCGCATATCTCTGGCTGCAAAGAGTACTAAAAGGGAATCGCCACGAGCGATAGCCTCCCGTGGCGACAACGTTGTAGGCAAAGGCTATGATTGATATAAATTAGCATTTACGATGCCACACAGGAGGAGACGAGCTCGGTCATTTCTGCCCCGGCGAGCGCGTCGATCCTCCGCCGGTGGATCTCCATTCTCGATCGTATCCGATGCGGCAGCTGCCTCCGTTCGCGTTGCAATTTCGGGATCTCAATTAACGATAATTGGCGGCTACCGTAACCGACCGAATCGTTCGCATAAAATCGCGGCCGGTTCGGCCGATCTGCGACAACAACCATTGCCTTCGAACGCAGCCCAAACCGAACGTTTTAACGTAAAACGTACGGTTGGTTTTGGAGACATACAAAGCATTTTTGAACTGATGATAGGGTAGGATTGACAGATCGATATACAATTAAATAAGAAAAATAATAAGCAAGAATTAAGAGGGCACCGTGATGATCAGTTAGGGACCATTCTCCTGCTTACTGGAGGACAGATCTTTCTCAGATCCTCAAAATCGAATCTCCGTACTCCGAAACATCACTTCACCCTCCCAACTTCTTTTTCCGCGTAAATTCATCCTTTCTCAAATTTCGCCACCAATTTCGAAACACCCTGTATATCGTTCGTTGTCCGTCGTTCAGCGTGGAAAGCGAGACGAGCCGGCGGATTCGAGACGACGAACAAACGAACGAACGATCCGCACCGAAGGGAATAACGAACGAACGCAACGCACCGTGCAGGTATAGCAGGCCGCCGCGGCCTATACGATGCAGCAATCTAGCCGCGTTGATTAGAGTCGTATGTAGAATCGAGAACCGGATTCCAAGAACCTGTTTCCATGTTCACGTAAGATCCCCGGAGTAATCGACTGACGGATCGGCGACCGTTCGAGTCAGCGACCCCGACCGACCGAGACGCCGCTCGCTCGATCCCTCCGCGAGAGAGCCACCAAGCCTCCGTGATCGTCGACAGCGTCGTCGTCCCGACGCGACCGGGCCTTCTCTTCCTCCTTTGTCCGCGCATTCCTGCGGGACACCGTTTCTTCCTATACTTACGTTTCTCCTCTCCGCGTACGTTCCACCTTCGACTCGGGGAACGCGAGTTCTAAAGAGGTTTTACCAGAGTAAACGCACTGTACGCGGCGCGATTATTCTCGTTCGAGGAGGATGAGAGGATGTTACGTGGGTGGGAGTGTTTGGTCGTTGATGAGGTTTGTCGAGGGAAAGGTAAGGGGATTAATGAACGCCTGATGGAAGGGTAATGGGGTTAAAGGTGTTTGATTTTTCTTGATGGAGGTTAGAAGGTTCTTATCGAGAGGTGCGAATGGCGCGCATAATGTTCGCGGATTTTTGGTAGGTGAAGTGACGAGGGTTCGCTTGAGTGGGAGATGTTTCGCGTTTTTGTTTCCGGAATACTTTTAGGCGTTAAGCTGCTCAAGCAGTGTGGGTGTAATGGGTGTTATTAGTGGGTAGTAAATTTTATGGCTTAATTGTGGCAGACGCGTAGGGGAACTGTTCGTGCTTGATTTGCCTGAGGATAAGACTCTTCTTTCACAGTATGTATAGTATGATTTATAAGCTTCCCTCTTAAATATAGTCTGAACCAATTCGTCAAAGGTAACAAGAATTCCAAATATGAAACCAAAATTGCCGAGTCGTCATGCAGAAAGCTTTTATCAACGAATAGTGAAAACAGTGAACTTTTGGTCAGACGACAAAGATGGCCGACCACAAGGACGCGCCAGTTCGCTCGTCAATTTAACAAACGTCCACTTAACGCGAAACGGAACCGACCAAGCCACTTGGCATCGGTATGGTGCTGTCTCTTTTCGCCTGTCTCGTTACACGGTCGCACGTGTTCGAAACGAGTGGACCCCTAACAGGCCGCTACCAACTAATAGATTTTCATTATTTTGAGCCGTCTTTGCAATTACCGCCAAGTTCCAGCAGGTATATACCTATCTATGCGGCAGCTACGTGCAAATATGTGGTGGCGAGTTGCTACAGGCCGCTTTTCAAAAGGCGACATTACTCGCCTCCCCGCGTGCGAGTTCCAAGCCCCCTCTATTAATAGTCCTTCGTTAAACGTATAATGCTTGAATTAACGGCCATTTCTGTCGCGAGTCCTGGCTTTATCATCTGCGATTTATGCAATGCTTCGCGTACCTGCCTCAACAGGTTGGTTATCTGCATATTCTCGATGATTATGGCGTCTTTGATCGGGTACATTTTTGTCATTCTTTCTCTTCTCGTAGCAACCCAAGTTGTTTTATGTATTTCAGTGACCGTGGCTGAGTTGTGAATTGATGGGCGATGATGGTTCTTCTACTATGTGCGCTTCTGGTGATGAATTGACAGGAAACGGATTATTTGAATTCTTCGATGTCTGGAACCGAGTGTTGCTCTTTGTTGTTGTTGGGACATATTTTAGCCAGTTTGGTTGTTGTTTCCAAGTAAATTCTTCGACGAGATTTGAGACGAGATATTTCTTTAAAAGATACTGTGCAAATTCTAAGAATCTAACAGTGTTTGTCGCGATAAGTAACGGATCAGTGCAAAAGATCTTTAATTTATAATTAAATTGTGAATTTCACGCATGTTAAGAGGAGCAGAACATTTAACGCATACGTGTGATGATTCTGCAATAGCTGATGATTTTGCAACAAGTTGGAACTTTTTAAACGAAGTTATCTGACTTTTGAAACGCATTCTGATGGATATCATAAACCAATTATGTAATCATTAAAGGCTGTATTCAACTAAACTACAAAAAGACATTAGCAGTTAATAACAACTTGTGCGAGACTTAACTTCTATTAGTACATTCGTTTTTAATGTAATCCGTGTGCTTATGTAATCGAATTCCTAACAATACAACCCTTTAACATTTCCTCAATTAGAAAGTAATAACGTACAAATTACATGTCTGATTTGTTTACAAAAAACACCGATTATTCCCTGTCACAATCCACCTTCTGGCGTACAAAACCTATTCCTTTACCTACCCAGCAATTACATCATCGCAGATACATCTGGTTCACCAGGTCAGAGCTTCTCACCTCGGGACCCCTTTCTATTCAACTCCTTCGTCAAATCTACGTGTGCCTCGTTTCAAGAAGCTCTTCCACAGCAACGCATAGAACTCTCCACAGTTTCGTATTATTGTATGACATCTTTATTTCTTTTTTTGTTTGGTTCTGCCTATAATATAGATTTACTATATAAATATACGCAGATTTAGCGTTATTATATTATTATAACCCTATTAGTGGTATCACCCTCGAACCTTAAAAAGCGAATGCTGTAGAATCACATTCCTATTGGCAATTATACTTCGTGAAGCAATCTATGTAGATTTATAATTCATCCTATAATTGGTTATCCAATAAATTTCGATAACATCCGCACAGAATTCTAATCGATGCAACCTCGAAGCTCGATCCGATATCGAAAGATCGGTAGGGTCAGGTCTGTGGACGCGATGCTTGGTCATTGACTAGCTGACTGTATGTTCATACTTCGCGGTAAGATCTTCGCAATTATCTGGCCGCGAGATCGGCTCCTGGATCGACTCTGAGAACGGTGATATCACGTCGCGTTCTATCTAGTCGCAGAAAAAAAGCGTTCCGGCTGCTAAGCTCTCTGGAATCCTATTAATAGAGCCACTCACGAGGCGTTTATTTACACGCCCCGGGTTCCCGCCTAGATTCATGACGACCAGTCTATTAAGTAGTGGTGGCCGGCCAATATTATCTGAACTAAGCGGCTTATCTGCGGGCGGGTGTTAATTAATTTTTTTGCCAGCGCGCCGTCCAACCGCGTAAACACGTCGAATCGATCTCTCCTGGTCTCGGTTTCCTGACCGGGA
This sequence comes from Bombus pyrosoma, assembly GCF_014825855.1. Taxonomy (NCBI): domain Eukaryota; kingdom Metazoa; phylum Arthropoda; class Insecta; order Hymenoptera; family Apidae; genus Bombus; species Bombus pyrosoma. The sequence continues at coordinate 11,982,493 of NC_057775.1, read as the reverse complement.
AGACAGGCGTACGCTATACTAATGCGCGAGAACAGCGGCCACCAGATAACGCGGCCCTGTTGGTAAATCGAGGCGAGTTTTATCGCGAGAAAAGAAAAGAACGGAATTCCTGGCGATATTTGTCTAGTCGAGGCTGATAACGCTGGTAACGCCGTTAGATCAGTGTCGTTTCGCGGATCTACTTTGCACGCCTGTCCACGTCTACTTTGCTCGGCCTTCCGCGAGTAGGTATGTCGTAACGGGATCGTTGAATTGGTATGTACGGGGGAGAGAAAAGCAAAGAGTTGCGAATCTGTTGGTACTTGAGAACGTCGGTAGAAGTACGAAAATTACTTCATTATCGTGAAAGTGGAATGATCGGTACGCGAAGCTGCTACATCTTGAAAAGGTCTGTATATATCGTTATGGAAAAAAATGTATGAAAGTGAGAATCTCTCTATTGTTGCGCTAAAGTGAAATTCCTACTCGCTACATTTCTTTCTTAAAAAATTTTTCATCAAAATTCATCAAACATAAAAAGCGTTACTTTTCCTGAAATACGCACAGCTGTGGATGTAGAACAAGTAAGACCAGATAGAATATTCGTGTAATCGTCACGTGGTTCCAGTGTGTAATTAACTGGAAACATTCGACTCGTTGAAAGAGAAACGCGCTTTATTACCGTTACAGAACATTCTTTAAGCAGAATTGTAGCTATACTGATTCACCGTATAAAAAGTCTACTCGATTCAACCGCATCCGTTTCAATGAGTACTGAAAAGGAATGGAAAGAAGGGGAAGAAAGTGTTAAGCCCATAACACCTGTCACTGCATTCGTGCATCGATATCGAGAAAGTCCTTGAACAAATAATCATTTCTACCAACGAAGAAACATTTCTCTCCATCGATAGAAGGAGACACTTCCATTGAAAGTGGAACCATGTTAAGCAAGGAACTTTATATCCACTTTCCCGACCAATTTCCGAGACAAAGATCAATCCTTGAACGAACCATACTCGTACAGTCAATTGAAGGCGCCCATGCAAAAGTCAAACAGCTTATCACACAATACATTCTCCAACTTCAACTGACGTTTCCATGTGACGCGTCCGCCATCGAAGAAGCACGTGGTGCTCGATCTCGCGGCATCGCGAATAATAATCGAATTTTAAAGCGTGTCACGAGCTAGTGAAGGTTTTCCATACAGTCTTGAGATGGCATTATGACGGTGTTTCGTCGTTTCGACGGTCGATGAATAACATCCCCTTGCCCAGGATCCGGAAACCGAGCGTTAAGTTCCTTTTCTACAAGGAAGCGAGGCACCGATAAAAAAATAACACGAAGAAGAAGGAAAGAATATATATATATATATATGTATATATACCATACCGAGTATAGGAACGGAAGAAAGAATACGAGAGCCGGAGGTAGGAAGATAAGTGGAAAAAAGAAGGCCTTCTGTTAAGACTGGTCGTCGGAAGCTGGAGAGAAGCTCCGACGGACCTCAGTCTCCGGTACTTATCTTCCCCTCGCAATCGGTGCAATATATTCAGGGTGCAAAGCGTCGTTGTCGTTCGGTGAATGGACGTTTTCACTTAAAGTCGCGTTCACTCGGGCCGGACAAAGGGATCATTACCCGAGCCGGGGCAGGAGAAAGCCAGCACGCCGTGTCGGACACTTAAATACGCGGAATTCACGCCCCGATCACGTGAATACGGAAGCGCCGCGTTGACAGAGCGCACCCCGCGCCCCACCGCTCGTCCCCAATTAAGGTAGCCCAATTCCGAAATACCTCTACGCACCCCGCTATCTGCTTTAAATGTTTCTCTTTCTACGACTTTTTTCCGCGCACAGAAAGCCGCGGATGCATCACGTTTACGTTCAACCGGACTCTGAGAAAAAGCACGCCGCTTTGTCATTGCGCCGCCTTAATTAAGACGCGCGCGCTCCGAACTTCTTCGCAGCCACCCCGAGCTTCTTCTTGTTTCTTATTACCGTTCCGCTTTCTTGGAGTCTCGACTCCCGACGAAACGTAGAAAATGAAGATACGATCTTCTCCGTTGTGCTCGTTCGATCGGTGAGGTTAGATTTATTGGCACGCCGGGTAGACTCGATAGATGGGGATTCTCGTGAAAGATACCTGCTATTCTTACGATAAATTGCCGAGGTTGGTTCATTAGTCGCGAGATAATGGATCCATTAAAGGATGTCTCGAATCGACGGTTTTTGGTTATCGTTAAACTGATGGTTACGAGTGGTGGAGGATAACCTATTCGATCTATGGAACGCGTTTGAATGTATGAAAGAGATTGAATAGATTTTACATATGTCTTATCGGGCCATAACAGTAGAACGAGAGAACATGGCAATGATGGATAGCGGTGGAAAAAGTACACGTTAAGAAATCAGAAAATAAATGTGTAAATGAGATAGTGATTAAATTCGCGCAAAATATTACGTTTTATCTTTATCTTCTTCCGCTAGATAATGATCCAGTTCCAAAGTAATTAGGAGGAAAATCTTCGAGCAAATCAATCAAAGCTGGGTATAAAGCGAAACTTATAAATCATAAAATCGTTGCCACACGAGAGCAATTATAATAGTCGTGTTTTATTTGTCGCTATCATTTGTATCGTTGCTCGTGTTGTAACCTTTAACGCGAATTACACTTACTGAATTACATGCCTAACGAAGCAAAGAAAAATTGTATAAATAATTTTTATATTTGACATAGAGTTAGAAGGGAGAGAGTACACCGAGTCGCAGGAAAATGGAAAAATATTTAAAATTCCATTCTCACGTACTACCTTTTACTTTCGATCTAACTTGATGTCACTAAATTACAGTATTACGTAAAAACAGTACATATTTCAACGATATTTACCGAAGGAACTGTTCACAGAGCCATTAACGACGTTTCAACCATCTTTCTCTTCTCTATACCAAGTGATCAATCAACGAAGTGACGGAGTGCATTCGGTTCGATAAAATTTCCGTAGGAAAAACCTGAAATAATTAATTTAATAGTTAAGCCTTGCGCGAACCGTGTTCATCCGATTACAGGAACCAAGAACGATGAAAAAATTTCCTAGAAAATCAGATTTGAATGGCCGTCGTACAAAACATTATTTGAAAATCAATTTATTCCGATCAATGTGTCTCCGTAAAACATTTCTCACTTTTTATCTTCGACCGACGTATCGACGAATCGAACGCGCCTAGAGCAAGTTCTTCATCGAAGAAATTATTCACGGTAGACGAGGAGATCTCTTTCAAGAGATGGAAGACACGCTTGTTCGCGTATACGAAACAGGTATCTAACAAACAAACAACAAGCATCGAAGCACGGTGACGACGCCATTGTAAAGTTGAATCCATGCAATTTCCTTTGGCGTCAAACTTCTTATTATACATCACAATGCTATCTTCGAGTACGTGTTTGAATCTTCTCGCGAATCCCCATTTATCTTCCCCCTTGCGACACCGAGTCGCGGATAGCTGCTACTCGTTCTTCTTTCGGTAGGTGCCCTCTGATCGTACGATAAATTAATATTAACGGGCAACATTTCAGGCGAGGATGTGTTGCAACAACGTTTAACTCGAGAGTGTTGTGAAACGGAATTCCTGCGTGTTCGAGGAACAGTGAGTATTATGTCGATACTGTGCGAACGTGATTTTGAAGCCTGTCGTGTGATTACCGGTGACTAATTGTAGCCGATTGTATCAGCTGACGGCTGTCTTCTTGATATTCTTCTTCGAGGTTCGAGCGTATATTTTGACATGTATAGAAAACGAGAGTGGATGTTGATTGGATGTTAGTTGGAAAGATGATAAGTAATATAAGATATAAAAATTATAGTCTCTTTGGACGATAACCAAAAATTACTAAAACGCGATATAACTAATAAGTACCCTAGTATTAGAACGTTAACTGTATTCATCCTTTCCATCCCTTCTAATATACGAACTTCAAGCCTCTGCCATAAATACGACATCGTCTGAGACGAACGTCTCAAAAGAACATGGCGAGTCCTAACGGGGGATGCAAATGCGTCTTTACGCGAGTGAATCGTCAGACTACTGCCGGTTCCCGCCTGCTGTTTCCACGCCAAAAAAGGGGCCGATAGTCGAATTAATCAGGTATACCGCGCAATTAACATTATACGTATGCGCGATTACGCGTCACTTGCGGCACGCTATTATTACCTTTTAGACGGTAATCGCGTGACCAACCATGATACTTCACCGACGAATAAAACGTCGCGTTGTCAATAAACGCGACATACGCATGCACGCACACACACAAACACCAATTGGCGCATTTCTAATTGGCCACCCGTAGCAACTCGGCGCAGCGCGGCGTCCCGCGAGTTTCCTTTGAAACGTCCTCCTGTCTGTCGCGTCGTGGCGGGCGAATGAGTTGATAGGTCAACGGTTGATGAAGTGGCGCGTCGCGGCGTACACGCACGGTATCGCCTTGGAATCGATGCGTGTATTCAATTTGCTGTCAGTGGCCATCCATTAACATTTAGCCGCGCGCTGCCTGATTGCCGGGGACGTGGAAATAAATGGTAATTTCGCCGGGGCATTAATTTTCCCCTGCGCGGCACCAGCAGCAGGCCACGATTTCGTGGATGACTTGATGCGGGTGCGTTACAAGCGATGTTAAATTTCCGGAATTACAGAACCCGTAAGCTGATCTATGAACCGCGCGCTTTCTCCGCGCGGAAGCGATGATCCTCTCTATTATTCCCGCGGGTAACGAGCCGGCGATGTTGTAATCCAGGCAACGATGTTACGCCTCGAGTTGAATCGAGTTGCACGCGAGCTTCATTCGAGATGGATACTCGAGTTGGATGAGTGTGTTTAGGTTGAGATTGAGAGTACGTAATCGTTTTGATGGTTATCGATATGAATGCTTTGATCGATTTGAACAATTACCTCCGATTAATATGTGTCTGATACTTAATGAAATGCCATTTTTTTCATTCGTTACTCAATTATAATTCGCCAGTGATTAAAACGAACTGGAAACTTATTTATTCATTACATTCTTGTATTCGTAATGATTATTATTATTTCGATTTCATTTTGGGATACATCTTTGGACGTACGGATGGATATGGTATTTACCAATATACTTCCATTATTCGCGAATCGAGTTCATTTGTTATTTCAAATAGCGCCTGACCAAGACTGGACGTATCCACTGCGCACAGAAGGATCAAGAAGCTAAATAACAGCCATTTAAACTGTCTACAACGAAATTACCTCTCCGTGAGGAACGCATGCAATCCGCCACTGTTAACTGGAAACAAAAAGCTGCAGATCCTTTTCAAACAGGATGAAACACGGAAGCGTCGAACAATTCTAGTCCATCGTGTTACGCCCGGCCGAGAGGAAGAAGAATCACGGATACCATGAACAAGGGGCTCGCATGCGAACGGTGCATGCATCTCGACGGATCTGCCTGTGGTTTATCGAGGTTTCACGTAGAGCATTGTGGTCGCTGCATAATATTAACATTAGCGGTGATTAGTGGGCTGCCGACCTCCCGATGCCGGCCAATAGCTCTAAACGCTACTCTCCTCTACACGCGACCTTCCCTCCATTAACGAGGTTCCCAGACCGAGGTCGATTCGGATTTTAGGCCCTCCCATTTCTCCGATGCTTCTGCACGAGACTATATTTCGTATACTACATATGACTATTCTCTCGAGTTTTGCATTTACAAAAGCTTATGATAGAGAACAAATTTCGAGAGAAATATTTTACGGTGTCTAACTCTGAAAATGTTAAAATAATTAAGAAACGGTTATGTATTTTCTCACCTTTCCTGCGATATCCAATACAAATATACGTTCCATGTTATTAATAACCAACCAAATTTTATCGAACAGGGCCCGTTCACTTGTACCGATGTCAAAGTTCTAATTTTCAAAAGTCTAATTTTCTTAATAAAGCAAGTTGATAAAATTCTTTGGTTCTACAAATATCTACAGAGCGACTGTCGTATTAACATTCAAAGGATGCGTTATCGATCGGGTGATTATCAGGGGGGTAGACGATTAATATTCATTAATATAAAAATACCAGTATTAACCAGTGTCGTGTCCATGGATAAGAGTCCGCGCTTCTTATGCTAATTACATTATTGACAGCTACGCGGGAAATTTACGAGCGCCTTTTAACGCGTCGCGCAGGACAGCTGTTGAGGCAGTTTGCCGTTTATTTATGCTCGATTTCAACGTCGATCGTCCGATAGGGTGAAATTTATACGCTTTCAGCATAAACGTGCTTAATGGTCTTGACTAGTTGGGCCCAGCAACATATTCGCGCACGATCGACCGCCCGGTGTGTCTGTCGTAATTAATTAATTGACTCGTAATTGTCGACGACCGTCGTCGGTGATGTTACTTAGCCTTCTGGACGAAAAGCTGCGACGATTTTCTTGGATAATATCTTTTTTAATGGTTGTTTGTTTCATCGAGACTGCCTTACATGGATAGCACAGCATTTGGTTGAGGACAATAATTAAGAATATGAAACTTGATAATTTTTAGAATTGAGTTTTTTATGTTTGTACGAATACTTACACGTTAATACAGCTTTAACACAGCCGTGGGAATTTGTATGGATGCAAAATTAAAAAAAAATTGTCGTCTTGGAGATAAATTGTTGACCAATCATACAGATAAAGAAGATGTATGGTTTATATGATGCATTCACGCAGTTTTATACTAATTCCTAATTTCAGTCACTGGTGCCACGAAATAAATCTTTTATCCTGACATCAAATATTTCTTGGTACAGGTGCACAACATAGGCAGTTTTACTAACGAGTTTAACGCACAGGACGAGTCACGCAACTGGAACAAGTTATGTCTGTTCCTTAGCCGTGGACAATAAAAAAAAAAAAATTGCAGCGGAAGCAGTTGAATGATTTAAAGGAATATATCCTTCTATCTTCCTACTTTCTATATAAATTAATCCTTTGCGACGACTCGATAAAAAACAAAAAAGAAACGAAGATAAAACCCTAAATATGCAAATCACAGACTTTTAATATGTTCAGTCGTGGAAACGATGTTGACGATCAGTTTAATAAAATATGCAGACTTGAAGTTCTTCTTGAGTGAAAAGGATACTACGTAGGAAAAATCAAATTTCATAAGTGAAGTCCAATATCCTGCAGTTTTACTTTTAGAAAAGAAGGCAATTTGCTATAGTTTCATTCAGATTCATCCTATGTTACTTCATCGTTGTTGACTAACAACATTTAAAATATCTTCAAAGAAGAAACATCAAGAGGACCTGTTCAATTTCAGAAAATGTAGACATTATGAATAAGATACATAGATATTGAAAAATGTTAGAATTTTAGGAATACATATTTACTATTTTTATACGATACGAAATTTATATAAGTCATTTTTCACAATTTATCCATAAATTTTCTTCGATGTCAAGAATCTTTCTGTCAAATCTACGATATCGAATCTAATCCATAGATCGTAACTCCTTCAAAAATCGACTTTATATATAAACCTTCATCCTTCATGCTTCGTCAGTATCCCACGCTCGGTCCACGCCAGTTCTCGCACAACGATCACCTTGCGATCGTCGCAGGGGCCAGTGACTCGTCGAAGCAAAAGACGATCGGCATGCACTTTGTTCGCTGGTTTTAGCTTGCGGACTGACTTGTTTATGCTCGCAACCCGTCTGCTTAGCCCCGTGGCGGCCAACTAAATCACACCCCGCGGATCTTATATTAAAACAAATAATTAATTCGGATGCTCGGCGCATCGGGTGGTCCTGCGGTCTCGCGGCCGTATTGCGTCGTCACGGAACCTGGCCAGACCGCAAGACGCTTTTGTTTGCCCGTGTAACCGGTCGAACAGAGGGGATGGACGAGAGGAGTCACGCTACTGCTTTAACACTACGACCCGCAGCAGGGGATGACGCGAGGCCGCGTTCAACGAACCTCTCGTGGTATTTGAAGACCAGATTTGAGTATCGTTCTTCGTAAGAGATAAATTAAGATTGTCTTGGATGTTCTGACTTCAGCCTATGAATGTTCTAATTGTTGGTAAAAAGTTCAGAGGAGGTATAGATCATTTATGGCTTGAAAAGAATTGACTTTTCCTTCCTCTCTCATCTTCCATTTCCTTCTTTGCTTTTTCTTTCCCTTAGTCCGAAATTATAACGAAGCGGCGAGTAACGATGGAATCTGAGACAGTTCGCAAGTGCTGCGAGAAATTCGAATCGCTTCGGATAGTATTCGAAGCTTAAACTCTCGAAGGTCTTCATTCAGTCTTGAATCTTAATTCGAACTGTTTCAGGCCGTATCATTGCTCTATGTTGGTAGCTCTGCTTCTTATTTATTGTCCCAACAATTCGTCTGTTCTTTCCTTTCGCTCCGCTGCTTTCCCTTCGCTAAAAATGAACTTCAGCACGGTCTGACAGGTCATCAGCGACCTCCGCGAGGTCAACAGGAAAGCCTTAAATTTATTTTAATAGTAGTGTAAACAGTCGTTAAAAATAATGCGTCGGCATACAATATACCATCGATATTAAAGATTCTTGAAATAAAAAATGGATAAACGTAAATGGTTTAATTCTGGAAGCCTAATAACAATGTTGTGTAACGACTATGTTATCTGCTTACAACGTGAAACATAATAATCATCATCGTAACACAGAAGTTTATTACTATTTAGTAAATTAATTTCATTCTTTCTTCCCTCGATCATTATACTATTACAATTCCGTATAAAATATATTTATATCTGATACAGTAGTACTTTATAACATCAATTACTTATTTTATAACATCACCACTTTCATACACTGTGAATTTAATTCGGCAGTAACCATCAATTATGTGTTAATTTAATGACGATTGTTTCCAAGCAAAACGCTTTCTACACGTAAGTAAAAAAAAAAAAAAAAAGAGGCAACCTCGCATAACGTTTTATGAGGAAATCAAGTTATCTACGTTATGCACTTCGGAAACTTCATTACCCGCTGCTATCTTCGATATACAGTAACGTGCAAAAGTCTTTATTTCAGTAGATCGAAATAAACTTTAACCAATATTAAGTATGGAAGTCATGTTATACAAAGAAAGATAATATCACAAATAAATACTGTCTGCTGTTATATTTAAAAAAATTGTTGCATTAAGGCAAGAAGAAAGAAAAGACGACTCGACCGTTTCTATACAGGCTGTCCAGCAAAGTGTATGACTATCGAGCAAGATAAGATTTACGATTCGTATAAGAAATGAAATTCTTATAAATAAAGCTTCGTTTTCGAGAAAACTGAATGGTTCTTCGTCAAGTATGAATTAGCATTTATCGATTTATCGACATCGAAGTTAAACACGCGTACACCTGATTCATTTCCACGATCGATTTGCCGGAGAATGAAGTCTCGAAAAAATGTTATTTTCCATTTTCGATTAGTTCTTCCACAGAAAATCATACCCTGTTCTACGATATAATAGACTTTACAGAACACTTTATACGCCGGATAAAAGCAGTCAGTCATTCGACTACTAAAACGGCCGCGCGCTACCCTAACTCATCTAATAATAACTATATCGTGGAGCACAAATGTTTCGTTAGCCAATACACGATCAATTCCATTCAAAGGAATCATCCGATTAGCTTCGAGCACGATGTACTTACTGAATACTCTCGTCCGTGACTGCCATTGCCCCTAACCCAACCAAGATTCCATAAGTACACGCTATTCAACATAAAGCAGGAATCGTCGAGGAAGCTTGTGCGTAAGTCGACGACCTTTCGTATCTATCGTTCGATTGTATCGTATGTTCCGTGTGGTAAATTCACGGGTAGACGACGCGAGAAAACGAATGAACTTCCGCATGATATCTCCTGTTAAGGTCAACGCGTGCATTGTAAAGAGCCGAATTTGTTGGCGGTGTTGCAGTCCTGTGATTAACCTCGCTACGCGCGATTGCGCGCGAAAGTCGATACTCGAAGGAGTTACTTGTTGGAAATGCACGAAGAAAATTATTCGATAGAATACAGGAAATTTTTCTTATTGCCTAACGTGCCATGTACGCACGCAGTGAAATTGCGTACGTAAGTGCGATTGCTATTTGTAGTGGACGTTATTTTTGAGTGAAAAGGTGTGTTATTCGAATAGAAATAATCTGGTACTTTTTCGTTGATCATATTTGGAAGGATAATTATCATTCGAAAGGAGAACGTTGATTTGCACGATGCATGGAATTATAACGCACCTGTTCAGACCAGTTTTATAGGATGGAATGACTGATTATGTCTGAGAGTATATTTATTAACGTTGGAGAGACATTTCTGATTATTAGTGACACGATAATTCGTAATTATAGGATAACTGTATTCGGTGGTGTTTCAGAAATTAACGCGAGCATCTTTGAAAACATTGGCACATAGAAGTAAGGTACCTACGTTAACGATCAAATTCAGACAATGTTTTAATCGAATTTGTCTCGTTAAACCCACAAAATTACTGTCAACATGCGGTAATCAATAAATAAGGTACCAGAATTAATTCAATTTAGCGACATTTATCATTTAGCAACGGGAAGGATCAATCGCAATCGAAATACGATTAAGTCTCAATAGTAATAAGGACATTAAGCCCGTACTTAAAATATACATCGAAAAGTCAATTTTGCGGCTGCCTGGATGATAACAGGTTTGCCTGGGCAAGACCAAAACGGCATCGGCAACAAAGTTGCACGTCGCGTATCTCCTTCAGTCAAACAGGCTTTTGTGGCACAAGAACCGACGCTTAAACGTGCTCCTTTTAAAGTTCATCGAATTATCCGGCCACGATCTACGATACAAGATGGGCAGGTATCGTGCGTAATTGAATTTACGCTTTAATTATTACATCGGTTCTCAATCCCAACTTTCGAAGTAATTTCTAATTGGTAATGCGCTTGGTTGTGCGCGTTTTCATTCAGGAATCAAGAGAACTTCGATAAAAATTGCGTTACTCGATTTATTATCGTCGCTCGTTATAACGAAGGTCAATTAATCACCATTACTTCGAGTGTTACGAATGGACTTCGATTTCGTGCGTTCGTGCAATGAAGGAGCAGAGGAGAGTTCCGCATCGACTCAGGTTTTGACTCTTCTTTTCACCTCGGGCATCGTTATCGACACAGCAGCCGCTGCGTCGAATTCGAACAGAATGATATACCGTGCCGCTGCATGCTCGCGGAATAAAGTCGCGTGATATAAGGGTGCAACCACCGAAAAGAGTTATAGGAACACGCTCGAGCATTCGTGCAATCGCGCCGAAAGAAAGCGCGCGCGCGCACGTCACTCAGGGATAAGCCGAAAGCAATTGACCGTCCACTCCAATATCCAACGAAATTTGTCTGCCTTCTGCCTTTTCGGAACGCGCAAAGTTTTCCGCTGTGTAAAGTATTTGTTGAACTCGTCGTGTTTCGTGAAGAGAACGTAGAGTAAGAAAATATTGTAAATTTCAAAATGAGACAGGGAATATCGTAATGTACTGGAAGACAAAATATAGGTGCTTACTTGATTCCTTTCATGTTTAACCTTTTTGTCTGCCGGATGAATTTTATATGCGTCTTTCCTAAAACCTGTTCGAATGCTATTCGAAAAAGCACAAATTCCTTCAAGTGTGAAAGTCCAGCGGTCCTTGAATTAAGCTGTCAAGGATTATAAGGATCATAAGGTGCCCAATAAAGATCACGATCTCAGATGTTAAGGTCTAACGTCCTAAAGTCTTCAAGATCTTAACAATACCATATTTTTACATGGTTCTCGAACCTGATGTTAATTCCCAGCTGCTCGACTCTTAAAATCTGAAACTCCATTTAAAAACCATTCAAATGAAACCGGAGATGACATAATCTGCCTTGAAATTCGCTGCCGAAACTCAAAGATGTCCATGCACCTTTCTATCTCCTTAATGGGAGTAATCCTCTTACCACAAACCCGAGCCATTCAAGTCGTACCGAATAACGATCCCAGTAATAAGACAAAGTATTTTCCAAGCCTTCAAGAAATTACTGTATTTCCATCGACAGGACGGCCAGGCCGGACAAGCACGATTTCCTTGAAACGTCATCCCTTGACCCGAAACGGGCAGGTTCGCCCAGGGAATTCTCCGTAACCGTCGCAACGGATCGAGCATCTCGCGAGCAAGAAGTCCTTTCGAAGAAGTCGATAATGAACTAAATGAGGAAAAGAAAGAGAGCGAGAAAGAGAGAGAGAGAGAGAAAGTGAGAGAAGGAGAGAGAGAGAGCTTCGGAACTTCAGCCATTTGTAATGGCGAATTATTCGTTGGAGGGCGTTACGGTACTGCAAGTCATAGTTTCTAAAGAGCACGCCGGTATCCGTCAGCTTTCATTATACGCCTCGAAGAAAAGGACTAGAAAGGAACGAGGACGGGGGAGAAAAGGGGGAGTAGGAAACGGGGAGAGCCGAGAAGTTTATGAATTTCGCGAATGCTCGCCCTCGTTCTCCGACGTTCGTCCTCCTTTATGTCGCGCGGAGCAGCCGCATTGAGAACGCGGCGAAAATCCAGCGCGACATGGGTAATTTCCGTCGCGCGCTCGCAATGAAACGATCTCTACGTGAGATGAAAGTAATCAAGACCGGGGATAGTTGTCCCATGGTCGCGAGGTTTTTCTCGTTCGCGCGCACACACGTCGATTAAATGACTTCATTTACGATTCCGCGGTCGCTTCGCATTCCGCGCCGATCGATCGAAATTTATGTCTTAATCGCATGTTCTGCAGCGAGCACTGTTAATGAGGCGTGGCTTTAATCCCCTGAAATGATTTAGAGAGTGAGCACATGGTTTTAATTGTGGTTTTTTTTTATTGAAAATTGGAAGATTGGAGGTGAAGAAATTAAATGAAAGTGGGTTAAATGGAAGGTTCGTGTGGAATGATTTTACTAGGGTCGATACTTAATAAATTGCAAAGATAGTACTTATAAATAATTCGATAATTAATAGTATGGGTTCGTATTAACTTATATCTACTTGAATATTCTGGGTATTTTCGGTTACAAAATATAAACGAACTCGCTGTGCGACTACGGGTTAAAAATTAGGATTTTAATATCAGTGAATCGATGTAACCGTCATACGTCCAAGACATTGCTCAAACTTGCGCTAGCAATTATGAAATTTTCTACGCGCTATTCTCGACCTAAAAAGATTCTGTAAAACACGATACACGATGTTGATCCAATTATCCGGCGACTGTTCGTGTTTTCTCGCACGACTGAATTAACAGGATCCTCGAACTTCACCATGTTCCATATAATACACAAACGCTCGATCTTCGTAAACGTTGGCCACCACACGGGCAAAGAGCAGATATTGCATCACTTACCGTAAACATAAAAATCCGTTCGCGGTTTTAAAAAAGAATTCACGCTATTATATAAACGCAAACTGCCTCGTTATCGCGTGCAACTTGGTACACAATTTTAATTAGATGATTTTTTTCCAGCTCGCAGGCAAAAAGAAGGTGTAGAAGAGAGAGAGAGAAAGGAGGGACGAAGAAAAGAAGAAAAAAGGAAGAGAAAGGGAGGGAAAAAAATAAGAGAGAGGAAAAGGAAAGCAGTGGCCGCTGAGTCGCGATAATATTCCTTCAGCCGCTCGATTATGACGTTCCCGACAGAGGAGCACTTCATTAACGCGTACCAGTTTCCGCGTAACGGCCAACGGATTCGTATTTGCCCCATTATAATCGAGCTAGCGCGTACGCTAGCGGAAAAAAAGCCGAGCGGCCAAATGCCGGTCGAAGCCAGCGGCGCGCGATCGTTCCGTGGAACTTTGACATAGATTAATAACCGATCCCTTTTGTGCTTAGCTCTCCCCGTTTCTTTTGCAAAGCTGGCAGGGGCTCGCGTTTAAAGCGGCTACCTCCTCTTGCAAATCATGCCCCGGTCATATCTTCCGTTTTACCCACCAGTTGCAGTGAATGCCTTAACAGCCGCGAAAGATAATCGAGTGTTGACTGAGCGCGGAACGGCCGGATCGGAAGGTGAATTGCAGAAACATCCCTACGACGAGTCAGTCTCGTTAGCGCGGAGGGTGCCTGCTACTGCAAAGACAGGGACCGGCTTCGAATTATGCAGATCAATTGGTACGCTTGGGGTGCTGCATCCTCGTACAAACGACGTTTGTTTCCCTCTCAGAGAAGCTGTTGATTTCGACGTATTATGTGTTCTAGTATATCCACACGATGCTGTTTAAAATTTAGAGACAAAATTAGTAAGAAAACTAGCAGAAAATTTATTGCAGGTATAACTCGCTCATTCGTTTTCAATCAACTTTGTCCTGATACAATTTTTCGTGCCCATAAAAGTAACTAAGAAATTAAACAATCCGAGACGAATGAAACGTGTATACAAAGTTGATGCATCATGAGGATGGATATACTAGTTATGTATTAAAAGCAAGACGTAAAAAACGAAATAACAAGCAAACAACAAGTATAAACGAAAGAATCTGATACTAGGAAACTCCTTCATCGCTCAGACCTGAAAGGTCGTGGTTGCAAAATGCCGTAGACTTTTTCGAGCTTATGGGACGCAACGGTTCTCTTCCGCTATTTTTTTGCACGGCCTGGTAAAAAGAGAGACAGGGAGAAAGGCAGGAAGAGATCGAGCGGTTTGGTTTCCTCGATCCGCATGCCGTCACCCGTTGAGCGATAAACGGCGACTTTAGCTCGGACAATGACGCTCAATGTAGCGTGACGGGATGATACGTTGCGGGTGCCTGACCGCCTGCTGGCACACTCCTATACTGCCTGGCCATGGGGGCCGCACATCATTACCCACCGTTGTTGACACTACCTTATAAACGTCGTCATTCTGGCTCGGGGATATGTGACGGACAGTCAACACCGTAATGCAACGTCACGGTTGGGAGCCGGCATTCGATAGGGGTAGCCGCGATTTCATTCTATTGGCTGCGCGCCCGACAGCCGAGCCCTTTCAGCCGATCCTGATAATCATGCGCGCACGCAAACTTACATAATTGACCGCGTGTACCAGCGACAGTGGTCGCACCATGGTACACCAGGATTATTGTTTGTCCATGGTAATTGTGGACGGCGTTGTGTCATGAGAGGAGTCACGTGAGGGCGATTCGACGAAGGGAATGGATGGGTAAATGGGATGATGATGTTGCGCGGTTTAGGAGAATGGTTTAACAGGGAAATGAAGCGGCGAGGTTTCACGATAGAGCTGAGGTTTCAAGTTTATAACTTGTTCTTGCGAGTTGTCGTTGGGAAGAAGCGTGAATTATTGCGGAAATGATAGCCTTTGTTTGGAGTTCGTTAAAATTCTTCGTTATCTCTTCTCGTTCTTTTTAACGGTTATCTTTCTTCGCTGTTTTGAACACTAGGAACAATCAACGGACCCGGAATTAAAATATTCGTACGTTTTATGTGGCTTCTTCTGTCTAAATTAATGTATTTGTTGGAAGATCGTCTAGGTATAGAGACAGTGGTACAGAGGGATTTATCTCGTGACAGAACTATTTCTATTTAGACGGTTATTTTCCATTGTTATTAATTGGAAATCTCTACAAAATTAAAGAATCGAAGGAAACTGTAACCAAAAAACAATACTAGACTATGGTTAACCAAATGTTATAGTTAAATTATAATCTTCATAGTTCACTGTTTATTATAGTAGAATCATAATTGAGAGCTAATTCCTTACGCTCGGTCTGTGCATCGATTTCAATCCAATTCCGGCCGTTCGTTCATAGAATTATTGGCTGGGTCGCCCAACGTGTATATTTCCCGGTCGAGAAAAAGGGAACAGCAGAAACACGAAAAAGAAGGAAAGGAAACAACGAGACAGAGAAGAGAAAATAGGAGGAAAAAGAAGACGAGGGGGAAGAGATCGAGGTTGAAATATCCCCGATCCAATAGACAGCGCGGCCGCGCAGCAAACGGAATATAAGCCTCGATAAATCCGGCGCGCAGTTAAAAATTGATACAGTAGTTTCGGAAGTGCACGGGGCCACCGGTTAAGTTACGTATGTAGTCAACGGTAAACGGAAGCCCATATCGATAAGTATCGGTTGTAGAGCGCGGAGGGAGAGAAGGACTCGTGTGTAGAGAAAGTTACGACCGCGCGAGGATAGTGACAGACCGATCGTATCGCGTGGAGAGCGACGAAGAGAAAGGGGGTGGCGGAGCGGGACAGACACACACACAGGGGTTGAAGGGCAGACAGAGAAAATGCGCGAGCCACTGATAAAGAAGGAACAGAGAAAGAGGGACGAAACGGAAGAGGGAGAACGAGAGATGTGGTTGTCGGAGGAGGGAGGCGAGGGGTTGTATGGGCAGGCAGCCGGTGGTAGTGGTTCCGCGGCTGGGGGTGAAATAATGGGGGCGGACGAGCCCGAGTCGAAACATTGATGTTGCCCGGCGCGCTTACAAACACACCGACACCAATCGAGCATGGCCTTTCCTATAGAAAACCAATCCAGGGGGCTCCGTTAGCTAGGCGGCCGGTCGGTTTCAAAGGGTGGGAAAGGGAAGCAAGACGGACGAACAGCGCAGGGGGGAGGGGAGGCTGGTAGTCGGTACTGGAAGAGGAAGAGGAAGAGGAAGAGGAAGAGGTTGGGGGTTATAGTATACCGGGAGAGAGGGCTAAAGGACTACGCGGGGTGGCAGAGGGAAAACGAGGATATGTATATATATATGTATAAATGTATATATATGTATGTCGTACAGCACTCTATGCCGTCGATGTGGCTCGTGTTTAACGCCCTTATAAATGTGTAATGCGTATGCTTGAAAGGTGGGGAAGAGCAGAGGACGTAGCCGCAACTCGCCGGCCGGGTCGTCTCTCTCTCCGCGTATCGATAAACGATCAATCAACCGGTACACCTATGGACCAGACCAGCGAGAAGGGCAAAAGAGAGGCGGCGGCAGCGACGGCAGTGGTGACCGGCGGGGAGACGTTGGATGATTAGACGAAGAGGTGGAAGAAGAGGAGGAACGGGAAGATGGTAGGGGTGAAAGGGACGAGAGAGAACGAAGTACGATGGTGGGCGAAGATGGGTACGCGAGAGCAAGCACAGGGAAGGGGTGGAAGCGAGAGACGGGAAGAGGGTGGAACGAAGAGAGATCGCGTTCATTGCGATGGAACGAGAGAAAGAGAGGTAAGGGTGCACGGCAAGAGAGCACGGAACAGGCTGGGGGAGGGTGGTGGCCCGCAGAGTATCGACCCACCGTGGAGGAGAAGGTAGCTAGGGTCGCCGTCGCCGGGTTTTGTTGCTATAGCTGTGCTCCGCGTTCCCGTCTATGAGGAAGCTGTGTGAAGACCTTCGGAGATCCGGACGCTCAGCGGAGAAACGCGAGTTTCCTCGAGGCGCCATTCAGTCCAATGCGGACAAACTTACGTACGTAGATAGGGCTCTATCGATGGAAGAATTACTCTTTGTCTGAATTTTCATACGAAGTTAGGTTAGAATAAGATTCTCCTTTAATAAAACACAAGTCTCTGTTCTTGAGACGTAGCGATGATTTTAAAAATCGATTCAAATATCCAAGGATTACATCTTTCGCCCTATCCTCATACATTCAACAGGAATACCGTTCCAACTATCCCGCCATTCTGCAATCGAAAGTCGTCTTACCTCCGCGTCTTTCTACCTCCCGCCAAAGTTTACATTTGCCCGGGCCTAGCCGGACGACGAACCTACACCTCTTCATCCCCACGCCCGCCTTCAGGAAGTCTCCCCTCCGGGAGCCGGGAAACCGCGTCATCTTCCATACTTTCCCTTATTCGCGACCGAGACGTCTCTTCCAGTACGAACGAAAGAATGCGAGCAAAGGGGTGGGAAAGAGGAAAGAAAAAACGAAGAAAAAGAGGCAGACAGAGGTAGCGTCACGGTCGATTCGAATTACCAGCGACACGTTCGCGTGACGGCATTCCGGAGGAGGATGTATCGCGATCCGAGTCACTCACGCTCCGTTAAACCCGTTAACGACCCGGGCCCGGGCGTTGAGAATGCGCGAGCCCGGAATACGTCCTCCGATTCTTCGTGGTCGTTGTCGCGGCACGATCGTTTGTCCTGCTCGTTCGTCGCGGTCGAGAGAGCGCGTACGAACCGCGAGCGCACAGCGCTGTTTCGCCCTGGCCCACCACCCTCTCGTCTCTCTTTTCATACACCCTCGGTTACCTCGTCTCTTCCAGCCGGTGCATCCAGCCACCCACCAGTCTCCCATCCATCCGAGCGCGCACGCCGCTCAAGTGCCCATGGAGGGAACAATGCATCCAGCGAGTACGTTACGCGCCAGCGAATCTGGCTATTGTAGGATCAGGTGGGTCCGTCAGTCGGCAGTGAGCCCGTTGGCTGGCTCTGCGGGGTGTGGCCACATAACCATAACCGCAACGATCTCTTTCCCCTTTTTCTCTTTCCTCTTTCTCTCTCCCTGTTTCTCGTTCGCAATCCGTTGTCTCGTTTGCTACCACGCGTCTTCCTCTCGCTCTCTTTTCATCTATATATCGCACCAATCGGTCTATCCTTCTCTGTTGCGAGTTCACGCTACTCGGTGCTCTGATAACAATAGCTACTACTCTCTTTGTCGCACTGTGACGCGCTATCGCGCTCGCGCTGCTCCGTCCCTCTTTCCGCTTGCGGATTTCGCGAGTAGGCAGCAGGAGGTAGGGATACGCGGCGCGCGTACGGCACCGAGCTCTACCAAGCAAGCGCATCGCCGACCTATTACAATGGCCAGCCTTCCTAAGCGTTTCATTGTCATCGGTCGCGTGCGCCACTCTGCCCATGCGTCGATGCGCACAAACCATTGTTTCGCCGGAATGGGCGGCCCTCTCTGCACCGCGACGCCATCGACGCTTGCCACCTCGATGCTGTGTCGTCGACGTGAGGCGGCGTCGTGACACGCTGATTTAACAGAGTAATTTTCGAAAGGAACGAACGTTGCTTTGTTTCTCGTAGGACGAGATTGCGATTTTCATGGAACTTAATACGATGATAGTTCGTGTATAATGTCTAAGACTGTCGTTTAAAAGAACTCATCGCCTCTCGCTTTTTGTTCCAATGGAAGACAAACAAGAATGAACCTGTATAGATAAAACCACGTGTTATTAATAAGCACGTATTTGCTCAAACGCAGTGTAACAAAATGTACAAAAAGCCAGTGCATCAACAATTTACAGTTATCAACACCGTTCTCTCGCGAATCCATTTCATCGCGCCAATTTCACCGAAGCAACAAACAAGCGACGAAAATCAAGAGAAGGAGATCAAGCGCTGTGTATTAAAGCGAAAACACGGTTCTCGTAAAAAGAAGGAACATCGTAAACAGGCTGGCCATTCGACCGCGTCATTTCCGTCGCGGAATAACATTTAATAATTCAACGTAATAAAAACCGCTGAATAGAGTTTCTCCCTTCCTTATATGTACAGGCAAACACCTAATTATTCTTCGATGAGCTATAAGAAAATATGTACGTATGCCATTATCTTCTGATTATTCCGCACAGTTTGCCGCAATTGCCGAACAAACTAGAATTAATTAAACATTTTTAACGCTCGAATGCGATGTTTGACCAAAGATTCCGATATGGATGATGTTCGTTCGATGGCGAACGCGCCAGAGTCGATGATTTACGCGAGTCGGTTCTTCCAGAACGAAGAGAGTCCCGACGGTCGCATGTGATTCCACGTGACAAGCCGTGGTACGAAATCTCGTTACGCGAAGACTAAACAAAACGACGAATTCTCGGTGAAAACTGTGTTCATTAATAACGGGCCGCAGGTATCGTTGGATCGCGGCACGTAGATAGCCAACGTTGGAACCGGTCGCCAGGGATAACTCGACACGCGAATCTCGCCAGATAAGCCAGGGCATCGTGAAGTAAATCAGATCCGTTCCCTCTGTGCGCCCGTGCATTCTAAATGTAATATACGGAGGACGCCGGGGACAATCAAGCAGTGGACTTATATCCACGGACGCGGTGGATAACGACGTGACCGGATCTAGTAGTTGGCTTTAACGAGGCCTGTCAGGATAACTTCATCGCCCGCTAAATAAAGGGATCGTAGAAGTAGTTTAACGTTTTATCGACGAATCACTTTTCGTTAAACGTAAGATGATTCATAGATAACGATGTCGTTATATGTACTTCTTGTAAAAGTATAATCGAAGAGTTTTCGGTCTTTGATCCAATATCGTTTATCGAGGTCAACTTGAATAACTGACACCTGTATCGCTGGATGATCGAGGAAAGTTTTGCGAGCAATAACCAGAAAACTATTTTGATTCGAAGTATTTTACCTAGAGGTACAACTTTCTTAACCAGTTTCGCCATTTCTTCATTACTGTCTGGTGATTTCTAAGCCAGGATAAAATTAAAGAATTATTTGCATCGTCGCAACTGCATATTCTACAGATATAAAGAAGACATTACTATCTAATTTTTCGCAAACGGAGAAGCCTATAAATCAACAGGTCGAAAGATCAATTCCAGTAACAGGTGAGAATTGTCGATACCAGGAACCGTCTAAGTATCCACCATAAAGATGCCTTTTCTAAGAAACCGTATATATTCTAGCGGCCAAGCATTCTTATATCCCTCCACTTAATCACACGGCACACAAAAGTCAAAGGCCACACCCACCAGTGCGTCTAAATTCTCACGAAACGAATCTACACGAGGCATTATCATTAGCCGCAGTATTCGGTTAACGCGTTAACTTCTTTCGGAAAAAATACCGCACGATATCTTACACCGGTTTACCGATTATCGCCATGGATTATGCTCGCATGAAGTTGAATCGATCTGTGAAATACGTGCGATTGCAACGCGATCCATTCGCAAACCTACGTGACTGAATAGCATTTCGAAGTGCAGAGATCCGATTGTAGGAGAACGCAAATTTTTACTCCAAGTCACATTCCAGGACAATAGGCATATTAGCTTGCGTGAAACGAGTTCTACACCGAAGGGGCACTGACTGACTGCTTTCTATCCGGAAAATTCTCTCCTACGTTGAGGCGTAGAAATCGATTGCGAAAATTTGAAATGAAATTTTTTAAATGCTGGCGTTATTACCGTGTAATAACGAAACATTTTGAAGCCAAACTCGTAAGCTCTAAATTTTTTAAAAATTTCTAAATTTTGCCATCGAGATATCTACGTGATTAATGTTTAACTCTCGAAAAACCGATTATCGAATCTTAACGAAGTCGATCAGAGTTTGACGTTCGTATGGCTCTTGTAACAGCGTCTGCGAAACATCCCCGACAACTCGTCGATTTCCTCTGGAAATCGTTCCGAGAGCGTTCGTTGAAGACCGAACGACTAAATCAACGCTTTCGACGCGGTTTTTCTTCCCACGTTCATTCTACGGATCGTCGTAACGGGCCGTATGCTCACGGTGGAAATTGCAGTCCTGTCTGAGCTCCGACATCGCGAACTCCTCCACCCCCACCTCCTCTTTAAAGCAGCGCGCGGACGCGCGTACTCGCTCGCGAGCACGCCGCACAGCCTACTGTTACGCTGTGCAAAAATCGTCGCAATTGCGCCAATAAATCTTCCACGCTAATGCCAGGCCCCGGGAGAAACAGTTATCAGATGCTCGAGACACGATGCGCCTTTAACAATTTCCCGGCTATTATACTCGCCACTCATTAACGATTCGCTGGACTCTCGATGATCTAACGGAGGTTCTCGTCTCCCCTCCATCCTGCTATCCGCGTATCTTGGCCTGGTATTATGGTAACAATATATCGACTCGTAATGTATTAGACGTTTACGCGTATGGAAAGATACCATTTATCTAGTGCGTGGAACTATGTGAGAGTGGATAAGGATCGTAAGTGAGCTCACTTCTGGTGTTTCTATTAGGTTTGTGAACGTGAAATGTCGTACTGTCGAACGAAGCTAGAGGCATAAGTAGTCTGTTTCAGGAAGCATCGTGTAGGTGGTTGGTACGTATAATTTCTATATAATTCTATCAGCGAATATCGTTCTTTAGATTAGCTTTCTCAATCTAGTTTCGTTATTAGTATAAGGTTCTTCTTATTATTACGTTCTTATTTATAAAGTATAGGTTTATGAAGATTGGGAATGAGAAGAACTATTGACGAATTACGTTTGTTTTATTCAAATTTCATACGGAACACTTTATTTAACTTTTCTACTCATCTATAGTATAATGCTATAACGTCAATTAACTTTCAACAAAATACAAACATCCACTATATCTTCCAATAATTTCATCAAGATCGACAAAATTAATGATACAAATATCTTGACAGAAAACATCAACTTGAACGAATCTATCTAACAATCTATTGCTCGTTAAGTATCATCGTCTTTTCGTGTCTCTCAATCGCGATATTCTTGATCGTCTCCCATAGCATGGGGTACGGGTGTATCGTCCTAGCGAAGTCGCCTCGACTTAACCGGTATAGCTCGCATACCTCAACGGCGACCACGCTGGCTACCCTCAACTCGTTGGGCATGACGAGTGCGATCTCGCCGAAGTATGCGCCGTCCTCCAAATGGCACACTTCTTTGCCCGAGTTCGTATAAATAGCCACGGTACCGGTAGCGATAAAATACATACAATCACCCGGTTGATTCGCTCGCATGATCACGTCGTTGGTCAAGAAGATCTCGGACTTCAATAGCGCCACGATTCGACCCAGCAACGACAATGGTAAATTATTAAAGAACGATACGTTTTCCACTAATTTACGACACGAGTGCATCCTGATTTCGTGACGCATCTGGATCGACAACGTATTAATGACTTCTGTCTCGCGGAAGAATCGATGCTGAAAACGAAACTCGTAATATTGAATGATCCTTCTCTGAGAAGGATATGGTAATTGTTTGTGCCTCATGTACTGTCTTAGCTGAGCCACGGTACCTTGGTACTTGAGACGAGAGCTGTTGTGTCCTTTAAAGAATTGCATTACTCGCGTAATGAGGAACCAGGGTGCGACAATACCAAACAGCTGCAGAAGGATAATCAAGTAAATATCTCCCACGTCCCTTTGATGCGTATACAACAGATCAGCCCTCATAAACGTAGATATGGCGCGTAGGCTACTGGCCAAGTATTGCTGAGCCTTACCAGCCTCCCACAGTTTATTCATTTCGATCCAGGAAGTATTGGAGGGACGTTCTGGTTGACGTATGGAGGTAGTCACTATGGGTATCAACCAGTGAAAGCAAGATTGCCAATGTAGTAACAGTATCATCCATAAGAGTACCAGACAGAACTCTTGAAGAGCTAAAGCGATATCGTAGGCAAAGGCCAGCTTGCCGATGTAGGAACTGAGGGAGAAGACACGAAAGATACACACGAGGGATGTCGTCTTGCGAGCCACTGTGAGATCCATCCATCTGGTTAGATAGAAGAGGTCCGTTGGAAAAGAACCAAGGAAATCGGGGAAAAAGGTGCTGTGTTTCACGTAATGACTGATTATCTTCTTTTGTTCTAGTACCGCCGAGTGCGTTTCTTTATTGAAATATCTAAGAGCGAAACGAGCATCTTAGACGAATCTTGAAATACTATGTGTGTTGTAAATTTGCAAAAAAATCTCTAAATTACGGAAATTTTCATTAAATGCCGATTGTCTATCCTTATATCCTTTTCTTCTGTGAAAGAAATAATAAATAGGCATGATGGTAAAACGATTCTGTCATAAATGACACTTCAGCCGTAGAGTTTGTTTGCAAATCGTTGTCATTAGGTTAAACCATGAAAGTCTAAAATCACTATCTAATACACTTTTAATGCATAGTTACGTAACGCTATGGAAATTATAAATGATTTAGTGTTCCGAACGTACGAAGTTAAAGTTAATCGGTCAAAAGTCAGAAAGTGTTCAGTCAACTTATGATCACCGCTTTCGATAAAAAGTCTTAGTAATTAACACGTTCACCGCGTACGTCTCGGATTCGAGTAGGCATGTAATTTTACGATGTACGTGCGATACCGATTTAGGTGCGGGATGTGAATACGTAACAACGCGAGTTAACGTTCGGAAGCATGCAGATTTTTCTATTCCACTTTCTAACTTTACCAGATCTATTTATCCATCCAAACGAAAGTTCTGTCATGTCACTTATTGTATGCTATATAACGTAATTATTACTAAAGTTTGGGTGAATATAAAGATTGCCTATACGTATTATTTAAATAAAGTCAACTTCGTCTTACATCTTTAATCCTTTCACAACATAATAAAATAACGAAGAATTCAGAATAGATCATTTAGAAAATAATTATTCCTTTATCGTCCAAATTTTCTCTACACTTCTGGCATCATATACAAAAAGAACAAAAAAAAAAAAAAAAAAGAAAAAGGGAAGAGAAAGAAAGAAAAATTCATACTTTCAATGTTTTATGGAAAATATAAATTTGTATAAATAGTAACGCTATCGATAGTTATATTTGGCTTTCTGGCGCTACGTTGCAAAATTATAAAATATTTCGTCTCTGTCTACTGCGTTAAAAATCGGTCGGATTATCAGTCGAACGAGTCTACCTGCAGTGACATCGCAACGAAATTCGGAACAGGCACACACACGCGATACTTGCCCCGTTCTGAGGTTAACCACTATGTCGCCGCAGCAGATGAACAGCAAGAAGTTCTTGCTGAGGTTCCAGATCGATGACTTTTTCTCCATTTCGAAGGCGGCCTGATAGGGAACGAGTAGCAACACGCTGGTTATCACGAAAATCATCATGAAGTCCCAGTAGTGCCTGCAATAACGATGCGGAGCATAATGCGCGCGCCAAGTAGACCGGATGCGCTGACAGTTATTGGTAACTTTCACGAAACGATTTATCATCAGGTTAACCGTACGTTTTATGATGCACACTCGCGCGCTCTTTTACGGTAATAACCCTTTTTATCGGGTGTTGCAAGCAGAATCGAGGAGTTGAAATGGTAACCGATGCACGTAAGTACGTACATGAGTGCCAGCAATGGAGATCTTCGGTATAAACGGTGAAATGTTGGTTTAAAACTGACACTTGTGATTGCAGCTTTATCTTGTGATAATTTTGAAAATTGAAACGAATTAACGCTGCGCATTGTAGAATTTGAAGAAGAATTTACAGAATTCGAACTCGACAAGAAGCTTACATTCCTTTGTATTAAAAATTAATTTTTATTTTTCCGATGCTGATATTCATTATTTGAGGCCTTAAGAAGCACGAGTAATTAATCCTAGTTTTGTTTTAAATTTCCTAAATTTAGTACTAGGGTACGTAGTGTCTAAAGGATTGGACGATAATCTTCGATGGGATTGATGAGTAATTTCTCTGTCACTCATGTATTATTTACGTTTCAGAACAGAATAACGGATAAGTATACCTGAACATGCTAAACGGGTGAATGATATAAGCGTAACTTCTCCAATGACGACGTATTTCGTTGACTATGGAAGCGTTGCTTCGAAGAAATTTGTGAGCGCTTGGGTTTTTTCGAGAGGCTAACAGTGAGAGACGTACAGTATCCAATATTTTTTGCATCGGTCCCTTACCAGGAAGGAATACTACGTCATTCTCTTCATCCGGTATATCGCAAACGTGATCCGTATGAAGTATCATAACGAATTAAGATGATATATAATATAAAGAAAATCGCTTGAGAAGGTTAAGGATAAAAAATGAATGAAGGCAAGAATAATGAAATTATTAATATATCAGCTGGTTCCTACAGCTAATATTACAATCTTACAACATCGATATTCAAATATCTCGATTATCATGTGCGTAGAAAGATACTTTGATAAAATTTGTTTCGTGTTTGAAATCAATTTAAATAGGATGGAATAATTTAAATTTATAGACAGGTGTAGGTGATAGGTTTTTTTACAATTTAACGATGTCGTAATTTGCAACTTCCGCGAGAATGAAATATCAAAAGATTTAAACGGTACCAGAGTGACATCTACCGTAGGAAATATATATCAATATAATACTGAGAGATTGCCGATCGATGATAAAACAGAACATTCGGATTTCTAGGATTACGTATTTTTATTATCAACTGTAGATATTAGTAGATGAGGTTACAGATGGAGGTAAGGCAAACCGACGAGGTACAAAATAGACGTGACCATCGATGAGGTAGGTCAATGATGTGACAGTGAATACTTTTTCGTGTTCCACGTTTTTAGGGTTACCTGACCTCCCATACCATTTTCATATCACATGCGACGTTATCGATTCGGTATGGTACTGATTTGGATTAAAATGATTAAAAAATAGGACATCTTATGTTTGCAATGAATTATAGAATTTTATATAATAATTGAACAGTAACAGTTAAATGATTCGTTTAATTAGTTTCAAATAAAAATGCAACTTCATATATCTGAAACATAAAAAATGTGAATTTTTAAACATTTTCTATTTTCATCTCTGTATTCTTAAATCAATTATTAATTATATATTACGAGTTGTAGGAAGTTTAACTCAGAAATTCGCGACGCAATTTATTGATAACCCAAACAGACAAATAACGCCCAATGAAAAGAGCAGTAGACCGATGAGAGAAATAAAAAAATCATCAGAATCTTGCATCTGTGAATAAATATCAATGTATATTAATCAAGTCATCGATCTTCACAAATATACTAAAACTAAGGCTTAAAACTAACGATACGAATCAAAATTACGGCTGAAAATAAGGCTTCAGACTAAAGTTTAAGACTAAGACTAACAAAGAATAAGTTCGTCGTTGTTCCTCGCCGTCCAACAATGAGGCTTAAAATTAACCTTATCTGACTAATCTAGATCTTAGAACTAAAACCTATTTAAGAGCAAAACTAAGCTAAAAGTAGATACCAAAGATAGATACTAGATAGATACTAATTTAAAATACACTAGATTGCAGGATTACTGGCAATCTATCGTATCAAAGATTTTAGCTTGGAACGAAATTTTAAAAATCATACTATAAATACTGTGATAGATCAATTTCTCTATTTAATAATTTAATATTTAGAAGCATTAAATAAAGGAGCTTTTCGCTCTAAGTTGAGCAAAGTATTTTTATACAAAAAGCACGCGCAATAGATTTGGACTAGATTATTTATCTTAGGGGTGTAAAGTATTCGCTGTTTTCATTGATCTCACGAAGAGTCTGCACAATCTGTGCATTTCATATATTCTTCGAAATCAACATTTTAATGAAGCATATCTTTATAACTTTGGAAATTAACATTCCAGAGACTTTTTCCTTATTTTCTTCTTTTGAAGACGTTTTTATTGTTTTAAAAGTCATATGTCGAGATACTAACCTTATCATCTTTTTGAATTGAATTGAATATAATCAATAATGATAGACGAGTCGTCCGCAATATAATTCCTATGTTCGCCGTAGCAAATCGTAGAGGGCGTAGAAAATACTGTGATTGTTTTCCGAGGTCGGTATTTCAGAATGTGAGACACGAAATCTCATATAATATCAGGCCTATGCTGTATTTAGTCAATGCAATCACAGACTAAATACAAAATAGATGTGACATGCAATCCTTTTTTGTGTTCTACGTTTTGAGTCACTTGATCTCCTTACCATTTTCGTGTCACATGCGACGTTATCGATTAGGTATAGTACTGGTTTGAATTATAACTAAAGTATTGTATAAAATTACGAATAAAATATAGAACAGGATATCCTATAATCGCTACGAGATATAGAATTTTATATTTCTGCAATAGTCCAAAAAGTAATAGTATAATATAATAGTTCAAAAGATAAGGTAACTTAACTAGACAATGTCCCGGTTCTTCGGTGCTTGTATTTTCTCTTCTTTGTCATTATTCAATTAAATCAGTAAACCCACCAAAATCGGTCTCGTTTTCGTTACAATCCTCATTTCTGACTTTCAAAGTTATCGTAAATGTTCAGTTCAGCGCGTAACGAGTTAAGACGAAAATTGCAAACAATCATCGCTCTTTCCTTTGATCGAAAGGAGATAAATATCCAACGAAATGCTTTATCTCCGCGTAAATTGATTTTCACGAAAGCGGTTAAATTCCCATGCATATTACCGAGTGCGTGAGTGTACATCTCAAAGTACCATCTAATCGTGTGTGAATAAGGTTCGCGTAAATAATGATATGTAAATTCCCTGTATGTAGCACCTTTGCCTCCCTCGTTTGTCACATCGCACCATTACTCACATCGGCCATGTTTGATTTTCTCCGACGCTATTTGCGTTATATCTTTTTACCCTCTTGTTCTCCGTTGCTATTCTCCTTGTCTGTGAGCATCGATCTCTTTGAATACTTTCCCTTCTCTTCCGTATTTTTCATTCCGGCAAAAAGAACGGATCTTTGCTTACGAAAATCGCGGGTCGCGCTTCCAAGACAGATGACCTTGCCCGGCGGTACATTTAAGTGACGTTATATACAAGTTGGTTTTACGAGGGCTCAGGGCTCGGTGGCGTGCACCGCATAAGAACAAATTTTTCCCGGTTGCATATTGCGCGGCGTGGCGAATTCTCCAACGTAACGACGAGGTTTTATGGACGATTTTATTTGTTCACCGTGTATGAATGTATTTTTACGGATGTATTTATTATATTCCTACCGATATCGCGTACCAGCCATAAAACGTGTACTCGTTAGAGATTCAACGGGATCGCAGTCGCGCCAACGACCTTTCCCTTTCTCCCTCTTTATATTTCCTTTCCTTGGCCCCTCATTTGTTCTTTTCTTTTTTTTCCTTTTTTTTTTTTTTTTGTTTTGCGAGTACATCGACATACGGTTCGTTTAATTAATGCTCGCACGTCAACGAAGACAATGGCGTTCAGCTGTATGGTTGAGGTATCATTACGCACCGCGATGTTTAAAATTTCAAAGCTTTCACCGCACACGCTTCATTATCAATGATCGTGACTTTCTCGCGTAGGTAACGTTCGTATGAAAAATAATTCTCTCGTCCCGCGATGCTGGTGAACCTTCAAACCTGGAATTATTATACGAACATGACCTCCGATTGCATCGACGCGGCGTCGTCGTATAACGCGTACGCGTCGCTGTCAAAGTAAAACACGTACGATAGGATCTGCCAGCAGCGAAGAAAGAGTGGTTCTTCTACAATTATGTCTCTTCTAGAATTACTTGGTTTACGATGAACTCTTAAGGATGAAATACACGATGATGTCGCGATACAATGGAGCATTAATTGGTTTTTATGGAAAGGCAAAGAGATATCAATTTCTTGAAAATCCTAGTTCATTAAAAGTCACGGAACTGGCTGAATACAAATAGCTGCATAGTGAATTAAAAACGTCATTTGGAATAAGTATTGTAGTATTTTGATATTCTATTATCATCGTAGTACTGTTATGATCGAAGTGGCATTAATAGAATTGCATACTTCTATATATCAGACATACCAAATAGCTAAACTAAATATATTGTATGAATATATCACGCATACGTATGTGGCTTAGAATTAAAATATTCAAAATAAACTTCATTTATTTATGGCCGAGAAATGAATAACCATACCACTGTAGCACATGTTTGACGCCAGTCCGACATAAATAATGGAAAGCGACACACATATGTACGTCTTCGTTCATACGTTATTATTGCCTTACTATGTCATTATTCTCATTATACATTTTCTTTCAACTTTTGCAAATGGTTTCCACAACTTGTTACTTTAACGTATTAATCATTTTCTCGGTAATCCGATACAAGCGATAATCATCGAATTTTGCACAAGATTGATGTGTTTCCTATGTCTTCGTGAAACTTCTCCAATACCGATTGATAATACGATAAATTGCCGACGTGAACCAAACATCTTTAACGTGGACATCGAAAAGCGCTTGGAATCCGTTTCCTTTAAATCGATTGGTTCCGTGGTAACGCGTAATCTACAGTCGCCGCTCGTCCCGTTCCGGAAAAAAGAATTCGACTGGAGAGTCGAGGACACGGGGACTGAACCGGGATTCGTCTCCGTGTTCACCTTTTTCCTCGCATTTCGATAATAAATTTTCGAGTCGTCCGTCGGCGTCGTAGAACTCTGGAACGATGTTATGGACGATGCTCGAGAACAAGAAGGGTGGTTACACACAGGCTACGCTCGCAACCCTCTGCACATACTAACGTGGATTTATCGAGCCCATCCTGCCGCGTAACGACGACTGACTGCGGACGAGTCTATACTCGAGGCTGTCAGACAAGAACAGAAAGGAAGAGAGCAAGAAAGACGGATAGATAGAGAGACAGGGGTAGCAAGTTACAGCTACTCGCTCCACCAGCTGTATCAATATCTCGTTAGGAGGTACGATGGAAATAAAAGCGGAATACTCGTCCTCGCGACTGGCCGTGCAAGCGAAATTGTAATCTTCCGTACGCCGCAGTATACCGCGCCATCTGCCCGTTTACGATGATAATCGTAATTCGAAAATAGAACGAGCCGATCGGGTGGTGGGAAGCTATAGATAATCGATAGTCGCGTGCAGAACGCGAAACGGTTCGACTTCGAAGACAATTATCGGCTGTTGGAAATTGGCGACAAGTTGCTCGATTTTCCCCGAATTCGGGCCGTTTTATGCTCGCCGCGTTCCCGATGCAAATGGAATAATGCACGATGTGAGTTGCATCGCGCAAAAATGGAAATAGAAGGGTATTGGTTCTCTCCTGGCCGGTGCTGAACGAATTTTCGAATACGTAGTTATTGCGAATGGTGCTGAATTGGTTTTCGTCTTTTTTCATTATTTTTTGATAGTGCGTTTGATTTCATTTCTTTCTTTCTTTGCGGCGCAATGTCAGGTGCTTAACTTTGATACGAGTGGAACTCTAGAAACCTATTTCTAAAATTATCTTTGAATTACCTTGATAAGCGATATGAACAAATTACTTTTATAAAAATACAAAAGAATCGAGCCAAGAAGTATCGGCAATCGTTGCTAAACGATCGCGATAACGTCGGAATGTCGAGTACAACGGTATAGAGTTCGGGAAGTCGATTCGTCGCTGTTAAATGGCCTGTATGATTTTTGTTAGGTATATACAAACACACATTGATTTCATTATCGACGGGTGTCGCGTTTCACTGTTCATTAAGCCAGTAAATAGATCTTTTGAACCTTGTGTATCCTGACCGTCTTAACTCTCTCGGATGCCTAACCAACTTGAAACCTGATCGTAATTTACAGTTGGTCCACGCAATCGTGGCGAGAGTACCGAACCACACCATACATACATACGTGCACGCCACTACGGTGCAAATATATGTGTACACAGGGGAGAAAATAATTTTCCGTTCACAGGAACGAAATTAAAATTTTTCCCGTACTGCCGCGCGCGGCACGCCGTTTCAATTTATACGGGCTGATATCTATTGCCACGCTGGCCCGTTGTAAAAATTACAGTTCGAGCAATTATTCCCGCGGCAACCGTATAACGGCGAATAAACATGCGAGAGCGCACTTAAATTCGTTTCCAGTACGCTGGGGAAAGTTACCGTGTGACGTGCGCCAAAGAAGCAACCGTTCTTTCTCCATCTGGCTTCGATAACGCTTTCTTCTTCGATTTGTGAAAGAAGTTACGACTGATATAATAAACCGATATAAGAACGTTATTAAAATATGCTCGTATAATTAATTAAGTAAGTCTTATTAAGTAAGGCAAATTACAAATATAGCCTGCTTATTTTATTATTGCCTTTGTTGCTACATTGTTAGGAAAGGGCGTTAACCGTCTCAAGTAGTATGAAAGAATTCGAATTATTAAAGTATCGCACATCGTAGAATATGTATGTGTTAAAAACAGGATAAAATGATTCCTCTTTAACGATAGAAAAACTTTCAAGATCGATATTTTATTGGTAAAAGTTTTTCAAGGACTTTGCTTTAGAAAGCAATTCATGGCTATAACTTGTTTATTTTTATTGACACGATATTTCAGGCAGCGATTTATCGATAAACATACCTTTCAAATGAAGTATTTGAAAAGTTGGGAGGTGCCTGCGACATATTTAAATTCTACTTCGTCGCGTGTTACGATGCGGCGAGAAGTAGAATAAGTCTTGCCCTGCTTCCTTTCTCCCTTTTTTTTTAAAGATCATTATTTTAAAAATCGCATTGTTTATTAAAGTCTCTCTATTCTTATATAGTTGAAATTTTCTATTAATATAAGTCTTGTATAATTTTGTACGCTATATTACAAATCGTAGAATTTTCTAATATAATGTTACTTATCGTTTTACATATTTAAAGATCCTTACAATCACTATCTCACTCTACCTAATTATATTAGAAAATGTGTTATGTCTAGATATGTATAACTTCGATCACTGTTCGCTTTTCATCAAATTAAGATATTCTTTCTAATTAATCTTTATTCTTCTCGCCACTGTACGCGTATCCTGATACATGAAACGTCAGCGATGTTTTCACAGTGATGTATATAAGTATATATAGTTCGCGAAAATTATGCTCTTCTTGCACTTACGCCAACGATGACAGTACGAAATAATCAAAAGTTAAGGATGGGGGCTCGAGCATCTGCAGCGGGTGACACCGTTAGAGCTACTCGTTAACTCATTAAAGCCATATTATCGAAGTCACTCGGTGAAGTCGCTTCATTTGAACAACCAAGAGCGGAAGTTCTTCAAGTCCCGACAACCGTTGGCACCGGTGGAGATAGGAAAATTAAAAAGGGGAAAAGATTACGTCGAATTGGCAGCAACTCTTAATCGATCAAGGAGTCGCATCACGGCGCCACAAGCGAGAGCTCGATGAAGATCCATCAAAATGTCGTGGGTGATGCGCTTCGAGCAACTTTCATCCGTATCGCGTCGCTGCACCGTCAAGAATCTCTCACGGAAACTTTCGCGTGCCACCTTTATTCTACTTCGACGACAAGCAGTCTGCGAGCAACACTGACATGACTCGCGAGTTGTGCTTGACAACGATTTTATAACAACAAAATTTATATTGTCGTTTATTTATATTGATAGTGGGTGTATCTTTTTATAGAAGACAGACGATCTGTGCAATTAACCGAAGTTATGTCTTGATATTAGAACGAAATGTTAAAAGAAGACTATATTTCTAGAACCATATTTTTTTTTATTTTCTTTTTAGAAACAATACTATAATATCGAAATTCACATTACAAAAATACTGATAATTTGTAGACGATCAAAGTTGAATCTCCTTGTTATATTACATTTACTCTCGTGAATAATCTGAACTCTAATTCCTATATCTCGGAACTTCTAACATCTAAATTCATTTCGATGTTTCCTTTATTACCATCAATTCAATAAATCAACCCCCTACATAAAACATTAAAAAGTCAAAAAGTACACCACCAATACTCAAACTCCGGCCACTCCCTTCGATCCACAAATAATCAGAAACACCCTCCTACCATGCACCCACCAACGATCCTGTCCTATACACTCACACCCATTCAAGTTCGACCCCTGTCGACATAAAGAGCAGGCAACTGGTGGTCGTTAGTACTTATGTTCGCACGTCTACACGGACAGCGTGCACACGCATCGAGTTCGCGAGGGTGCCTGCGCACAGACGATTCGCTCGCCGATTGAAAACAGCACTTTCTAACGTCTAGCAGCTGGCATACGGCCAGTTTCGTGGCTAACACCCGTTTTGAGGACTCTCTGGTCCACGATCCTCTCTCTCCTCTCACTCTGTCTGCTCTGCCTGTCCCGTTATATGAGGATTAGCATACGCCGTGTAATTACGTCCATGTATTCCACTCTTTATCGTCGGTTCGGGGGTGCGCCCGGACGCGGCCCAGCATTTGCATCCCGTTAAACGTCGTAAACTTGTCAAAGCGAGCTGCTACGCGCAGAATCCCAAGTCCAAGCCGTTGCGTTCGCTCGAAGCTACGTCTGTGGTTCGCCCATTTACGAGGCAAAGTATGGCGCCGCCTATTTGCGCCCCGTTATTCCCAAATCGACAGAGACCGAATGCTAATTTACACTTAAACTTAACTTAAAAGAAGGATCAGGCTACTTGTATTTCTGTTTGGCTGTTACGTTCGCGATATTCTAACCGTTGGGAAAGTTTAGGGTGTCTTAACGACCGAGAGTTTCTTTCGAGTTTTAATTTTATTTAAGGGGAGTGGTAAGGTGGTGGTTGAGAGATTGGGTGTTCTCGTGTGACATTGGGATGGTGACATTTTTCTTGGTTTCTCATGCAGCTAGTAGGTGGATGTTTGTCACCAAGGAGAATTTTATGCAGGTTGCGAATGTGAATTATGAAATTTGCGGTGCGCGAGGATTTGTGGGGAGAAATCTTTCTGGATTCTATGGCTTGAATTTTTACTCATGACAAACGTAGAGTTGCATTTGAATTCGCCATGAGTTTATTATAGTTGTATAATTTTTGTCAAATACAGAAGTTACTTTATTTAAGTTCGATGCTACGTTGGTAAAAAGTTTATCGCATTAATATAAGATGTAATATATATATAACCATTGTTACACCTGGATTAATACTGATACCGGCACACTGCCAATACTAAATATACTACGTACCGATTTCACTGCTGATACTATTCTAATTAACATTAACGCTATACACGAACATTTAATTTATATTTAAACTAATACTAACTGATACTACTGTACTCGTGCTATAAAAGATAGTTCACAAAGCTACGTTACAACGTTACAATTTCGTCTAAAGAAAACGCACACATATCGTAATGAAAAAACTTAAATCAAAAGGTGCCATTATGAAAATCACCTCCAATTTTTGAGTAACTGATCCTTTCTACGAAGATTCTTTCACGTCAGTTACCGTACCGTAACATAATTTAGCCGAGCTGTATCTCTACCCAGCAACGGATACACTGTCTTTAAAGCCAAATTGTCCGACGTATCGCAGCGGTGAGGATCATTATAAGGATGCGTGGTCGGCGCGTTTTTTCATTTGTGTCGTACGAAGACTTATGGCCCTATTAGCCGATAATGGTGAAAAATACGAGCATAGGGGTAACGATCTTAGCTTATAGTGATCATAAATGTTGGATAAAATGTCGCGCAACGCGAGGGGTAATACTGGCAATGCGGCCAGACCGAGCATAAATTCACGGTAAGTGGCGTGAGTTATGAAAATTTCATGGTAGAACCGGGCCGCTTTATGCATTCATGGTGCGCGCCGCAATAGTGTGTTAAAAACGATGCTTTCTTTCTGGCACGCCTGTAACCATGGTCTTAACGAACATCTTCCTACGTAGAATCCTTCTACTTGAAGTCTTGAAAATTCACTTATCGATGCGTCATGTTACAAAGATCTGATTGGATCCTCTACTGGAAGACCGTTGCCCAGGCTTTAAGGTGAATTTAATGGAACTGAATCGTTCAGTAATAATTTCTAGGAATAATATTTTGTACGATTTGTTTCACGAAACTATGAATGGTGTTTCAATACGTATTTTTCAAATAATTATTTTCTGAATATTGGAAATGTACTTGCCAATGCAACGATTGGCTGAAATGTTTCGCTAGCAGAACGTTCGCAAAATTGTTCATTTAGCGGAAGAGAATAGAAGTAGAGCAATTCGCGAGAAAATTTAGAAAAATGCGGGAATCGTATACTATGAAATACACACGAGCAATTTTTAATTCCTCCGCGTTAACAGAGTTACGGAAACAACATTTCGACGAAAACAGAAAAATAAAAAAAAACAAGAAAAAGTAAAAATCACGGCAGTACCAAAAAATAATTTCGATGCCGAAAGAGGAAACGAGGCGAAGGAAATATTTTCCAGCGAGTATCAGGAAAAATTATTTCGGGCTTTTCCGTTCGTGGTTAAACGTTTCATAAATCCATCGGAAAGATACTCGGTTATACTTGGCCGCTGCTGATTGCGTATTGCTTTAAAAACGGGGAACCTTTGATCGCAGAATTATAATATTTCCTCAGCGAGCACGCATTGTTCTGCGAAAATTGGATATTCGACGACGGACGTCACCGCGCTTTCGACGACAAACGAGTTAATCCGACAACGAAGCGGCTCGTGAAATGACGTTCAAGACAGCCGGCTGCGATTTAATGAATATTAAAAGGCCCCCGTGTATCGAGTTAGAATCTGTAGTCGCAGTCATAGATAGCAAATTGGGAAAGTTGTTGGCGAAGGTAAAGGAACGAAAGGGGAAGAAAGGGGTGGTTCCGCTGCCAGAACGCGTTCGCGTCGTGTTGTATTATCTTAGAAAGTTCTTGACATCTTATAAGTTTCCAACTTTTGATATATACGTATTCAAAGTTGCGTCGCTACGTTGTGGCGTGACGTTATTATTGAATATGAAAGGAGTTACGCGTCGCTCACCCCTTATCGACGTGTAAAAATGTCACATGCCTTTTCGACGTTTAAGCTTTTGAATAAATACAGGAGACGAAGAAAGCGGTAGCTTCTATCTGTTTAAGGCTATGCACAAGCTAGGTTTATCCTCATGGAAAAATGTTTGACTTCATGACCTATTTTTTGTCAAATCAAAGCAAGTTTTAATTAAATTCTGAATACTGGAGCAATAATGTTAGACAAATCGAGTACGTGGTATTTTTATAAACTTTTTCATATAAATATTACATGAATTCCATTTTTTTCATTTCACAGACAGACAGCCAGTGAACGAAGTAAGCGCAGCTGCTATGTTAAATTAGTTTAGAGATATTTCAAATTGTTTAATAATTTATTCGTAATAATAATTTAGGAACATGAAAATACTCTTCTAACTACATTAACATTAATTTCTTTCTGTCAATTATTTAAATATATAACTTCATGCCTCACTGTCAATAAATCTTTATTAAATAAAGTCACGAAGAGTTCAAGAACAGGTAACTGTCCTATACATCTATTAAAATCTATTTTCGATTCGTCATAAGAGCCAGCCGTTATCGCATTCTTGTCCTTTTTAATTATAGCAATAATTCCGACCGGGCGAACGCCGCGGAAGAAATTCATCGTACAATAGAATTTTCATCAAGCCGGAAATGTTTATTGTTTGCAGTCGGAGAGCTGCATTCCCGACGTTTAATCAGAATATTTCGTGCGGCGCTGCCGCCGGTGGCTCATAGTAACTGTAAAACTCTCGAGACGGATAGTACACACTTGATACATTCTTTGCCGAAGTTAGGGTAAACATAAACTTCAAACTCCACGGAGAAATAGAGAGCGAGGGCTCCACCGGGCGATATCTAATCTAATGTGCATTCCATTGCACCCTCCTAATTTTATATAAACGCCGGCATAAACAAAAATATTCCGCGTAGCCCAAGTTGATTTTGTTAAGGTATTTCTAGTGCAACAATGTCCCTCAAAAGTAAAACGTGTTGAGACTTAAAAGTCGTATTCTTCACGCATGTCTGAGATTCTCCTTTTAGGAAGAAATTTCTTGGCTGTATGTATTTTCTATGCGTGCACATTAACCAACAATTACTTTTATTCGAAAACGGTAAAATGAGAGTTAAATTTTTCCTTAAAAGAAAATTCTTCTAGCGATTTTACGTATTAGTTTTTTAATAGCTTTGTAACAACAGTTTTTCTGTAATTAGTCAAAAAGTCATTTTTTGCAACGGTTTACTATAGGAAGTACGTGTTAAAACCTATAACTTTGAAGATGAACATTTCTATCTCTGTAGGTTGTCCAAAAATTGATTCATGTACAAATAATATGTTGAATAACGTATCGTTAACATTTCAAAGAAATTATACGAAAATCAATATATGCCACAGATATCTTAAATGTCGCGATTTGAGAGCTTTCATCTGCGCGAAGATATAAATAGTCACCATCTTCTCGAATATTGGCCATTTGACTTATAATATCGAATAACTTGTGACACGAATCATTCAATTATTTATCAAATCAATAATATTTATTTGAATATTCAAATTTCTCATATGATATTTATTTTTATGCAACATTTTCACTTTACTCTTAGTCGTACTTCATACGTGTATGCTGGAATAATAATTAGTGCTTTATGGAAACCGCACGGCGCGTTTTATATTTTAGTATATTATAATCGTAATACTTTAAAGTACGGAAGCAGAACATAAAATGTACGCTATATAATTAAAGAAATTACTTAGTTTTAACAATCTGTTCTCATGTAGCTATGGTTGCAGAATGTACACAATGCACGTTGGGTTCTATATTAAAATACGATGAAATGAAACACGTGTAACGATAAGAGAACGAAGTGTGTCAGATATACAAACTTACAGTATAAAAATACACTTCCATTATACAACCTTAATAGTATAGTTTTGAAGCAGATTATATTAAATTATCCAACTGCTTTGCAACCGTATATAAAACCAAAGAAATTGAAATTTTAAGCCACAATGAATGCAGAGTGTAATTACATGGTATTTGTGTACGAATTAATTAGGAGTAAACATATTAAATTTCCTTTTGTTGCAATTATTGTAGCCATATTTGCCTAGAGAGAGGAGATGCTCAGTTGCAGAAGTGGTGTATTTATATTCACGCAAACAAAATGACGTCAGATAAATTTTAACTATCGTAATAATATACTGGGCATTAACTGTATAAAATGTTCACCATTTACCTTTCATTTTTATATTTAGTATTCATTTTAACTGTACTTTTTTCATGACGAACACAATTCAAAGACAAATTCTAGCACATCTCTTGCATTTTCTTTTAATCCTTCCATCATCTATTACTTCATGAAGTAAATCTAAAATTTTTCATCATATTAATATTCTTGGAACGAATTGCTGTAAACTATCATTGTACAAGAGCCAATTATAAATATACTATCTGCGTCATGCCTTGTAAAAAACTACTAATCGATCGAAACAACTTGTGCTCTACAATCGTAAAATCACTTCATATAATGATCACTCACAGGTTAATAGCGCTGCGTGAACGTTTCACGATTCTGTGTCCTTCAACGTGAAAATAGCGGCCGATTTAAATGAAACATTTTCCATGAATCACAATTTCGAAGTTTTATATGACGCTTTTATGGAGTTACCAACACGGTATGCATATTCTAAAAATCACCACGGACCTTTGTCAATTCATTGACTTTCATAGAGTTATCAGTAACAAGCTTATCTGTTCCCCAACTAAAAGAGAGATAAAGGAAGAGAAAATAGTGAAGTTCGATAATGATGCAACACTAAACGACTACAGTACGAAATATAGTACGAATGAAACGTCTTTATGAAGTGTTAGCATTTAAATATAATGGTGTTACTTAAATAGCAATAAGCGGTTACACAAAGTGTCCCGTGCTATCGCGACGACTTTATTACCAACGTAAAAATCCAGCTTAACACAGGTTCACTCGTAATATGTGGGTCAACGTTTTCGATGGTGATTTAGATTAGAGAGTCAACCCCGTTCGAGACGTTCAACCCTTATCTCTTTGAACACAACGAAATAAATTTTCCTGCTTTAAACGCGGAAAGAATGGCGTTCCTACACAATGCGCATCTACGAGGGGAGTCTTTTGAATACGATACAATAATGGAGTTGTTAAGTAAGTAATTTACAAGACACGTAAAAATAAAGATGTACCGATGATTAAGGGGAACAATAGAAAAAAATTGAAATAAATTTGAAAGTAAAGTATTAAAAATATCAAAGGTGCATCGTTTCTCATTAAAGTTTCATATTATTTTAAGGGATATACGTAGTTACTTACATCATTCCATTCCCTGTTACAATATATTATTCCCTCTAATTCGTGTAGTTGCGTAACGTCGACGTTCAATTTGATACGTGGTGGCGTTACAGATCCGTGGATTCCGCACGGATAATTGGCACGTTATTTTGAAAATTCGCATAATAGAGCCAGCTATCACGGGATGATGAGATATGAACAGCGGTATAACGAAGACACGTAGAAAGCACGCCGCAATATATCATGCATAACAAGTGACTACCCTGACTGCATGCCATGCACGACCTGTCTAAGGGATGTTATTGCGTCAGACACAATCAGAATCATATTTCTTATATGATACGCAAGAAACTCGGTTGTCTTACCTTTCATTTTTACCCATGTCGCCGCCTTCCGTTCCGACGACCAATTTTTCTATATCAATGCTTCGCTGCTGTGCCGCTTGAAAATATCACATGACCACAATAAACGTTCAAGATTCCGAGACAGAGGGAAACTGGAGGCAAAAAAAGAACCATAGACATAATTTACGACTGGCAATTTCATCCGACACGCTGTACCGCTAAACGACGGAATTATTACTCGGCCGTACGTTTAACGCAACTTGTTCGTGTTGGATTCAGAATCATGGACGTAGCAACAACTTTTATACTGCTTAAACGGTTCAAGGGATTTGGGATGCATACAGAAAATCTGTAACTTGCCCGTTGTCTCAGGAAGTATAATAAACAGATCGGTTTGTGGTACGTGCCATGAAATTTAGCGGAGAGGTTTTCCGAAATTGTGTCGCAACGATTATGATCCAACCGAATCTGAGTATAGGGCAAAAATTATTTCGAATAATAAAAAATTAAAAAGAATTAAAGAATTGTCCTTCCCGAGGATCCAGGAAAATTGGAAAAATGTCTAAGTGAAGAACGACTAAGGAACGGACGAATGAAGAATACAATTTTATTCATTACTGAGATAACCAATATTGTCAAATATTTATATACATACAAGCAACGAGAAAAACCGATTTATCTTATTTTAGCGCCTGATCAATTACTATCAGTCATCAAATCGCTTGGACGTTGATCGAATACATGATTAAACGTACCTGAATCATATAAACCTATTTCGGACGGCGTTTGAATCGACTCATTGAAACTGTCGGGCAACAACATCCGACTATTGGATCGTATTCGATCGAACCGAGTTGGGATAAGCATCGATCGAATCCAAAGATGGTCGACCTAGGTCGCTGGGCTTCGATGTGGACGTCGACGTTCAGGGTGCTTTAGCTTCAACCTCGAGTTTCGCCTATCTGACCGGTATCAGAGACTGTTCCGGGCGATTTGTGTTGTCTGGCCGACTCCTCAGGGAATCGAAGTTCGGCTTGGTTTGGAATTCGGCGACGACCATCTTCGTTGAAATCGTATCGGCCACCAGCCAATCGTGGTTAATCCTGGTGACTTAGGGTGCGACTTTAGGGAGGCTTGTCGAGCATTAAGGCGAAACGGGTTAAACGAGCCCGAGTTAAAGTAGAAGATGATGAGACTGGTAAGACCGATTTGTTATGGTTAAATGCTTGATGCTACAATTAAATACGGAGGATGCAAGTGATTATTTTATGAGAGGAATGTTGAAAGACGTTCCATTTTTAGTATAATTAGAAGTTACGAGCTGCACAGAATTAACCTGAAAAGAGCTGTTATTTTTCAATCAATTAACCGCGGTGGAAATTATGTTTTTCAGCTTTTAAAATCTGCAGCTGTATTTCATTAGTTGTTACATTTCTTTGATGTACTACATTTCCTAACATAAAGCATACGTGTTAAATACTGCGGTGATTATGGTATATGTCAAAGAGGCAACAAAATATAAAATAATCAGAGACTGCACTTTTGAAATATCTCTATTTTTGTAAATATGTTATTTCAAGAGTTATTTCCAAGCTTTTATAATATACTCTAAATGGTATTAACCATTTGGTTTTATTTTAGAATGAGTATATTCCTAAACAGTCTTTGCACAGGATAAACTTTTACCCATAAATCTTAAGTTCAACAAGAACTCTCCAATTACAGTAAACATTTAAAGTTCGCTTTCATATCTGTAGCGATAAAATGTAACTAAGCATTCCAACAACCTTTGACTACAGAATCCATCAGCATCTGTAATTTTCTTACAAAATAAGAAGCTCTCAATTTTCCCAGATAATCGCTTCTCGCTATTCCGACCCTTTAAACAGAACTTTCATTTCCCGAATCGTTCATCTATATTTAAAAATCTCATTTACAGCCGCAGCATCGTGATACAATAATTATTCTACTTGATTTTAAATAAAGATACGAACGCTTTAAAATTTTTATCCAACAAATCCGTAAAATCGAAGATTTTCTACTCTCCGAGATGGTTATCGGTGATTCGTTGCAATTAACCACGCACTGAACCCTTTCTCTTTAGAAAATTACCGAGATTCCGCCGGTACGTGACTTTGCCGAGTAATTCCTTGCAACTCGATGCCAGATTATCACGATGAACACGGCTGTCTCGTTACGCACGAAGTCTGTTCGATACACGTGCACGTGGCTTGATGCATTAGAATGATGTCGAGGTTCGCCGTTTGCTGGTCTCTATTCCGAGGCGTGCCACGGTTTGGTGAAACAGCAAAGGTGCACACAGCTCTCGACGTGTACATCCTGCAGGAATTAACGTTTTCACGTTACATCATGCACGCGCCATCAGATACGGGCGTAGGAACGTTAATCGTCAATTAATTTCCCACCGTTGAACCGTACGTGACGATTTCATTTTCACTTTTCTATCAGAGCTTATTAAATACTTCTACTTTTCGCTAGTACATACATACTATATTACAAATGCGGAAGAATATTATATCCGACTAATTTCATGTTTTCTTGAAACAGTGGCTAACTCTCGTACGTAATTTTAACTATTTAATTTTATATTTCCGACGGAGGTCGTATTTTTAATTCTACTTCAACGACTCGTTTGCAACGCGAGAACGAATGCTACACATATAACCGAATTTTATTATCTTCATACTATTGGCGTATCTGTTCTCTGAAAACTGCACCTTCTCGCACTTTTTACATCCTGAAAAAGTAACGAGCACACGTTGGGTATCAGATGAATTCCAAGCGGTAAAATCTGTCCCGCTGTTTGCGCGGTTCCCCTTCTTTTTCCCTCCGCCGTGTAAATGACGCTAGGAAGATAAAACTTGTAGGCAAAACTTAAAACTTTGATTCCACTTTCAGCCCCTCGAAGTTAAGATTTACTCTCGAACTTTAAGATCTAAAATTGTCAACTTTCGAGCAGGAGCGAGCACACTCTGCTCTTGCCTTTCCCTTTCCTCCTCATTCCACTTTTGTCACTCCACCATCAAACACACCGCGA
Organism: Bombus pyrosoma; assembly: GCF_014825855.1. Taxonomy (NCBI): domain Eukaryota; kingdom Metazoa; phylum Arthropoda; class Insecta; order Hymenoptera; family Apidae; genus Bombus; species Bombus pyrosoma. Next base: position 11,939,399 of record NC_057775.1, on the reverse strand, counting down.
TAAATAAATATATATATATATATATATATATACATAGACGTGGAATTTCTCGTCTAGAACTTTTGTTTTCTTCGTTGCAACGCGAAATAACACGAAATAACAGGATTTCGCGAAAGAGTAAAGCCGCGAGGCGTTCGTTACAGCCACAGACGACGCAATTAACTCGCAACACGCCGAGCATCCATTGTAACATCCACAGAGAGAAATGTAACCAGCTATCTGTATTATAAACCATACGATACTTTTCGTTGTCCTGTTAATTAAGTAATTGCCAAACTAATGACGATTGGTGTTTAACAGATTTTAACGCGAACAACGAAAATATATTAGAGTTTTGCAAAATGATGGCTCGAAATAAATTATGTCGGGTTGAAATTGTCGCACTTCGACCCGATTTCTGATCGCAAGATATCTTTTCATTCCACTTAATCCAACGAATCGCGATCGTGCCATACCAAATAAGTGACTGAGCGATTAATGTTTAAAGGGCCAATAGCAGTGTGAAATTCAACGTCGAATTACAGATTACGTGCTTTCACGGAACAGAAAGGGAAGAGAAGAGGGACAGAGAGAAAGAGATGCGGTTATGTCCATGCGTTTCATCGAGCTATGAATTCTGTATGGAGTCCCGTGCATTAACGAAATGTAATGACCCGACAGAAACGGCCTCTCGCATTCACTTTGTCCGCCAACAAACTGTGTAATACCAACGCGATACACTCGGTCGATATAATATGCCGAATAATTTAGACGAAATCAGAGAGTACCGAGATCCAAGGGTATGGTTCAAGCGCCCACGAAAATCAACTCGTAAGCAGCGTTTATATATTATACTTAGAGTGTTTCATAGCACGTACAGGAAAATTTATTTGTCGATAGAGGAGATAATACCGAATACGTGCCGTGTAAACATAATGTCGAACATTAACGGTTAGAAAGATACTGTCATTGGAAATCTTGATCCCATTTAAATGAATTATAGTCTTTAGTACTATTAATTACCATTTTAATAATTGATAACATTTTCTGTATTTCATTCAGAGATTGGATGTTATGATTCTCTCTTTTGTTGATATGTACTATAGATTTCGTTTAGAGAATTTCACCGAATAAATCTGGTTATGAGATACATACGATATAAAATTCCATTTTCGTTTGAATCAGTGAGGAAAGTGACGTTTCATTGAAATATTCTTTAAAGTTAAACAGAATTTTTTATTAAAACGGAAGTGGGGATATTCTTGTGACGGGAATTCTAGATTATACTTATATAACATTCTACATGTGAGCACTATGAAATATCTTGTACCCACGAAAAATCTACTGTGAATTTCTTTTGACCCATTAACCATAGTGTGACGTTTAAATCATCTCTCGCAGCCCATCTAACAATTAATTAGAGCAGAAGGATGAAGAGACGTGTGGAAAATTTTAACACTCCATCTTTCTAACTTAGTGGTATGAAATAGGGTTTTGCCTAATTGAGGTGGTTCACGAAAATACTCGTATACTTACATTTATTCTACATAATGTGACATGTATATCAACGGGAATGTCTGAAGATTATATCAGTTATAATGAAAAATTAATTTAGTAGATCATCAGTAGACTACAAAATTAGGTACTCCAACGATAGATAACAATCGAGTGTTAAAATCTACGATAAAAGTCGCAAATATATATATTCAAGAACGTCCCTAAGTCATTCTGCGTCCGAACCTCCGAAAGCATCGAAACATGTAAGCTCCACGGAAGGATCCGCGAATCAGCATCGCAATGCACATTGTTCCGAAGTTAAACTACGAACATGGCGAGATTTAAATTATCCCTGTTAACGACGCGAAATTAAGCGCGAGCTTGGATTCCCCGGGTAACTTTATTTGACCCACTGTCTCGCTAATACGTGAGATGTTCAAGGTAACGTTCGCAAATTGGACGCCGTCGCGCGTTGTTTGCATTGCGCGTGCACGCCGCGTGCTACACGCTGTTGTTTGCTCCAGCCCCGAAAGAAACAAACGTCCGATGCGTTAATGTATTCTATAGGCGTGGCCTGTTACACTGTTCCATCCCTTGCTTGTTCTTTTTCAGACGTTTCGACGCCAGAAAAAAGTTCTATCGTTGGATTATTAACGTAGAGTAATATAATAACGGCGAGTAATCTTTCTTTATGAATAATTTTGAAACGAGGGTAATGCCGAATATCGAAAATTTACAGAAGTAGTAGATATTTCATCGAAATTCTAAAGAATCTCTATTCAAAAAGGGAACGACTTATAGTTTTCATGGAATATGCATGCATTAATCGATAATTGCACGATATGTATTCGTTCGTTGTTTCTCTTTTTAATTACGAAATAAAAAATAAAATCCTTGTTGTTAAAAGAACCCCGTCCCGTTATCGCAAACAACTACAGAACTATATTACCCCGAAGAAGTGAAAAGTTACCTAAACGAGCGATATGAATCTGAGATTAATTGTCGTGACATCGCATTTTGTATGCGCTCTAATATACAGCACGTAACGATAAACAGAAAAAGAAACAACCCGCTCGATGAGAAACGAATGTCCGATGCGTTGATATATTCTACAGGCGTGGCTCGTTACGCTCTTTGTATCCCTTGGTTACTCTCGCTTGGACGTTTCATTGACAAGAGAAAAAGAGAAAGAAGAAAGAAGGGAAAAAGCAGACAAGTGTATCGTCATGTAGGTACCTTATGGGTTCATATTCGACAAGGATATAAAGCTTCGTGTCTCTCGTAAACATTTCCATAGCGTTGCCCACTTACCCGCTTCCGACTTGAATCACGCTTTAAACGCGCTGATAAATATGTATATTAAAGTCGGTGATAAACATAATTACACCGGGCTCGCCCCTTTTTCGTGGTGGTAAAGCCCTTCCGCCTGGGCGGCTAGGAAATTCATAATGTTCGCAAGAAATTGATGCACGCGAAACAGCGAAAGAAAAAATACTCCGAAATTAGTTCGTGTGTAAACGATGTTAAAATATTTCATCGTGTTAGGCGGGTAACGCGCTGAAATTTCGCGTTCACCGCATAAACAGGATAACCGTTCGCAAAAAATATTCCGCGACCTACCGCGAAACTAGCGCTGTTGCAAATTTGAAAAATTACTATGTGCTCGGTGTAAAAAAAAGGAGGCGATACCGGCGCGAAGGAAGCTCCGCTGAAAGGATCGCGTAGAGCTGTTTTCAAAATTAATTCAGACACGAGATAGATAAAGGAGAGTTGGAGTTCCGAATGTGAACCGTGGGAAATGTCGATGTTGGGCAGCTAGTATTACATTACTCGAACCAAAGTTTTCAGACTACCAAGACGCGTATTTTCAAAAATCAGCGTTTTCTAGCCTCTATAACAATTATCAGGGGCTAACGAAAAGAGTAAATGACATCATCGCCTTTTTATTAATCCATTTGGCTAGAACATAGTGATTAATTCCATTGACCATAAAGAATTTTACTAGGCTATTGATGTACATTAATGTCATTTAGTCAGTAAAACAGTATTCGACATTAATGGGGTACTACTCATTCTTTCGCATTCCAGAAGTGGCATCAGCTGAATTCCAACCAGTGTTGCGTGAAGATGAGACGAGTTGGTTTAACCAGCGCAGGCTCACCATTCCATTGAAGCCCTTGTGCTACTTGATACATGTCGAACAGAAGCAACCAGTTGCATATTGAATTTTAATCTACCTGAAACAAGTAGAAAATCTCTTCTAGCTTAATTAGCTAACTTGTCAATGTTGGATAGAAGACATTCGACGATCGACTTCTATTGATTTCGGGAAGATAACAAGTTCGATTTCAAAAGAAACTTCTGCTAACTTCATGGAGAAGTTTGCTTAGCCCTGGACTTAATTTAGACATAACTCAAACTCTCCCAAGGAAATGACAAGTCTATTTCGGGGGGAATCCTGGCAACGTGTACGAGAGCAGTATTTCATCCGGACGTAACCCAGTCCAGACCCACAGGTAGTCTACGTCTAACCCCGTAGTCTAACCCCGACCTAACCAGCTCCTAAATCAGATCCAATTCAGGCCTAACGACCGGCGACAACTGTGCGACTGAAAATCTCGTTATTGACATATTAAGATACAAACGTTCCGAAGATATATTTTATTGAGATATCGGTACCTTCGAAATTCCTAAATTGATCAAAATAATGATACAGATTGGCGTTAGATTGTAATTGACAGGGTAGCGATTTTAAAACAACATGTACAAGAAATCTGTTGAACTTGGATCTAACCTAATTCGAATCAAGAACTAATATAAATATCGCGTTAATACCAATTAAGAAGGAGAATAAAAGAAAAGTGTACGAAAAATATATAAATAAATTTATTTTAGACATTGTTCGGTAAAAATGCATGTTTTGATATAATTTCCGAGAATAAACGAATGCAGAGGTATAGAATTCAATGTAAAATCACGTTTATTCTACTTGATTACGAGTTAACATAAATTGAATTGAATATAATGAAATTAAATCAGTCTAATTCAAAGTTTGATAAATATAACCTCGGGATCAAAAACCAGTTAAGAAGTATAATCGATTTATGGAAACAAATGTCAATGCATTTGAATACTCAAAACGTTTCAATTCGAATAAAAATTTAGTTAATAAGGTCCCTTAAAGCTGTAACTTTAATCTGAAATTGATGCAAATATAACCTCAGAATGAATCGAGAAACCGCAAGTGACACACTGCAATACGATCGCTTGGTACAGACATTTCACCTGAACCTTTGTACGAAACTCGATCCACTTTGATTTTCAAGAAACAACGACTTCGATTCGAACTTCCAGCAAACCGGGGTTTCTACTTAACCAGGTCTACCTCTAACGAAACCGCGAACCAATTGAGAACTTCATTCGACACGCGAGACCTCAACCGTCTCGATTTTGGCGACGCTTTGATACCTTTCGATATAATCGACTAGCGACATTAGCGTTAAAATTGTAACGGCAACACGATTAAAGAAGCTAGCAGCGTATACTAGCGATGACGGGCAGGGACACGCGAACAGACGGGCGAGGGATCAGAAGAGCAAACAGACGGCACGGAACGTAGAAGAAGAAGAAGAAGAAGAAGCGTTAGGAAAAAAGCAGGAAACAGGCAAACAAAGTGGAGAGCTTAGGCAAGAAGAAGCAAGAACCGGGCGAATAAAAGCTGTGCACGTAAAAGAGAAAGAGGAGGCAAGAAAGAGGAGAGGAAGGAAGGGAAAGAAAAGAGGAAGGAAGGGGAAGAGGAGGTGGAAGGTTTCTTCCTTTTCAAGTCTCGCCGTAGTCGACGATAGTAGAAGGCGCGCGTGGCAAAGTAAAACGAACGAGTAAGAGAGAGCAAGAAAACGGTGTAGAAGAGGTTAGAGAGTATAGAGTATAGAGGCTGGAAGAGCTAGAGTGAAGCAGAATGGAGCAGAATGGAGAGTGCGAGACGCGTAGGTACACGTACACGGTAGCTGGCGTCTATATTTTATATCCGGTACACGAGAAATGTCGCTAGGGCGCAGACTCGAGGCAATCGGGGTCGGTCGGCTCGCCAGTTACTTTTCGCGATCCACCGTGGCCGCTCTGCCGCGGCGCAGGTACACACAGGTCGGACGGTCAGTCTCACCACGGAGTTCGTCAGTCCGACGACGGATAGGGAAAGGGGAGAACGTAGTATTCGCGCGAGATCTCTCGTATCTAACTACCACGCTTCTCTCTCGAGATTTTGCTTCGCATCTCGACTCGGATGCCCCGCATAGAAGAACCTCGACGGCAGGGAACGTGCGAACGTAAAGGAAATCGAGCAACGGATGCGCATGTTGGCATGCGTTAACATACGTTAACGAGATTAACACGCGTTAACAGAGGTTGACACACGAGGAAGAAATACACACGGGAGAGGCAGAAGAGAAGGACGATAGTGGTACGCGAGAGAAGAAGGCGGGAGGCAGGTGAAAAGGGAGAGAGAGTAACTGTCAGCTTACCGATTGTACTGGGGCTGCATCTGCCGCACAAAAGCACAGCTTGCGCACTGTTACGCCGCGTTACCGAGCTACTTGCGCGAACCACTGAACTGTGCCGCTCGGTCATCCCTGCCGAGCCAGTCGAGAGCTTTCGTGCGAAGTGTTTACGTCGTCGCGCGGTGAAACACACGCTCCTGTTATCGCCTGTCTGTTTCTGCTGTTCGCGTTATCCTTTCGTGTGTTTCTCTTACGCGGTTCCTTTTACCTACTTTGCGCTGATTCGTCTTCTTCTCTTCGTTCTCTCCTTGTCGCGTTCTGTTTGCGTTTTGTCAGTCGATCGGTTAAACAACCGGTTAAGCGGAATCAGCTGGTGACGTTGTTTTGTTTTGGACTGTATCGTCTCGCCACGTGTGACACGAGCTTCTATCTGTTACATAATCTTACATATACTCGTGAATGTCCGTAAATCAGTGAATCGTTTCGATCGACTCGTATTTTAGCGCGTAATCGTGCATCCTAGTCGTGTTCACGTAGGGGACAGGTCTTGTCGCTGTTCGAGAAAGTGAAACGAGAACGAAACTTTCTCGTGGCGTGTGAGGGGTAAAAGGATTGAAAAGTCCCGGGGCAAACTGATCGGCGGCTAAGCCTGTTTCGACGAGGAAAAGTGCAGTGAAATGAGAACTGTTTGCCCGATTTTCTGAATCGGTTAATATCTTCTTAACAACGAAGCGACGCGACGGTCGAAAGCGTACGCGCCATCACATTCCCGTAGGATTAAACCGCGCGCCCATCCACGGAACCTTATCGTCCATCGTGGTGCTGTCGTTAATATATGTCGTTGTTAGCTCGCGTCAGCGTATGTGATACGGCGACGCGCGAGTAAAGGAGCCGTTTGATCGACCTTGGTGAACTGTTGTGCGGCAAAGTGACCTCCACAAAGTGCAACGACGACAAAACCATACAGCCTCGAGACGTGATCGTCAGCATCAATGATAAACGGAATCAGAGCATCGAATTAAGGTGAGTTGCCTCGTTGTTACGAATACAAACTGTACGTACCTATATGGATGTCGGGCGGCTGGAGATATCTTTACCGCGCGATTCGATTGATTTGCAAACGTGAATTATTCGGGTTTGCATGGCTGGGATTTAATTAGAGAGCACGGCTGCTTCGAATTAATCGATGGGAATTTCGGGGAATGAAATTATAATTGGCTAGGGTAGAACTATGAATTGGGCACACCTACGGATACCGTGAAAACATCGTGGTCGATCGTTCTGTTTTTTTTTTATTCCATTTTCTCGGTGATTCACATGTACACACATTTGGAAAATGTTTTTTCGATGTCGATTAATCCCTTTTGCGTTTATTCCCGCGCAAAGAAACAGGAGTCGCCTGTAAATGTTCCGTTTAATTAAACGGTCGCCGCGCGTCGCATCGCTTGAGTCACGTATTAAAGAGAGAAGAATGTGGCACGGTTCGTTATGATTTTTATATTTCCGGTATTTGTTCTATTCCCTACGACCTAGATACGCGTATACGCTTTTTTACACGGTTGGTTGAAGCGTCCCGACGAAATAACGATTGTATACCGAGTAATTTCGAAGAGGGTTGCGGGAATGTGAGGGGACGTATTCACGAGAATAAGCAAAAAATATTCCCTTAATGTGGCTTTGCGCATTGACTTCGTGTACTCTTTTGTTATATTTTAAAATCTTACAATAAGGTATTGTTTATCATTACGTTTAGTTGGAAAACCGTGTAAAAAATTTGGGAGTGTGCAGCATTCGCGAAGATAGACAGAACAGTCGTCAACGTAGCAATCTGCAAATATAATTCTTATATTTCCTTGTTACAAGTGGAAACATTGCAATGAGATACCTGTGTCTACGTACGAGGATTTGAACAAATTACAAATATTATATTATCATAAAAATATTGAGATGATTTAAAAGTGTACAAATGCACTTTGTGCGTCTTTTTATCATTTCAGTTTATTTCAAACGTGAAGTACTATTGAACGCGTCTGAGCAATTTTACGGTATACTACTTAGAAATTCAGTTGATAGAGAAATCAACATAGAAATTTTGCGTAGCGATCTACTATGTTAAAATAAATTCGAAACGCGTTAAACACGGAACCATGTTCATTTCGGAAAATTATTATATACGAATTTCGAATTTCTTTGTAAACATTTTATAGTTCCTGCCACGATACAAGACATTGCATTATATCTTTACGTTATATTGAAGCCGTTAACCGCAAATACAGCAATTTCTCAGTGTCTGCAAAGTATATTAAAACAGATTCGCGGATTTACATTAACCGGCTCGCGGCTTGTCTATTTTTATGAGCGTTATACACTTTTAAAACGTTCGACCCATTTTTCAGATCGCCCCCGTATTCTTAAAGCTTCGAAACTAAAGGAGATGCTCCTTTCCCTCGCAAACCTTCGAATTCTTCGAGAATCGCGCGAAACTTTCCCACGCGGCTGTACCGATCCGCTTCGAGTTCGCACCTTCGCCGCTTCTCTCTCTTTTCTCACGGATAAATTTGATATTTTGCGACCGAATTTATTCGTTTCGCGCGCTTCGACGTTCCTCAATCGCAGGTACAACATTTTTCAACGATAATTCCACGCGTCTTCCGATAGTACTTTTGTTAGTATGCTTTATGCGACATTTTTCACTGCGCTGTGACATGAGGGAAATTTACAAATATTCTTGTAAGATTTTAGGGACTTGCGATACTTATTAATCACAGAATTTTTTAATATTTTACTATCTTCAGTAGATTCATAGCTACCTGAAATATAAAAATAGTTATACGATTATCTTAGTCATTAGTTCACGATCATTAAAACTAGTATTTTTTTACAAATATTTCCACACATACAGACAAGTATTCTTGTAGATTCGTGTAATGTCAAGAATATTACGAGTAATAATATTTTATGCAAATTGAAATTTTGTTGTTCCAGGTGGTAGATATTATATTCAGTACCTTTCTATATTTTCTGTGAAAACTTTTGCATTTTGAGCGTATTAACGTTGAATTAGTATTGATTTCAGTTAGCCAGAGATCTGAAAGAGGATTGAGAGTTAAGAGCATTAAACAGTCACACATTCATACTTAAACTACGAGATCCTTTCTCAGTAAAGCAGTCATTGAAAGAAAAGTAGTTTATAACCTTTAAAGGTGTTCAAAAATTCATTGATTACCTCGTTACTTTGCAAACAGTACCCTCTTTCGGCGATGAAACTCCTAAAATATTAGAAAGATAATAGATAATGTAAAGCTGTACAATATTGTGAAAAGTATTCCGGTTAAAGAAATTCGTACCGCGGATCTTATATTAATAATCGAAACGCTAAAAAAGGTCTTTACCTACAGCAAATATTTAAAGTATTCCAGAAAGTATAGAATATATCCAAGCTCTAACATCTTTCTCCTATTTCTTTACAGTTATTCTTAATTCAAATAACGTTCAACTTTCCGGCCATAATACTGTATTTACTTTGCAATGGTTCGAAGCTTTGACTCTCTCTCTCTCTCTCTCTCTCTCTCTTACATCTGCTTTACTTAATCGGTGTATCGAAAAATACCTTTATCTCTTTAACAAATGTTTTAGGTTAATCGATTGTCGTATTGCTGTGAATTAAAATGAATAAAAATCTGACGATATTAATTTTATGGTAGCGGCTGCTAATACATTAAAAGTAAAGTTTACCACAAATCTCCGTAAACAATCTGTCAAACAGCACGCGGGCTCCACGCGACCATGAATCGCGTTTTGCAAAACCCGCCAATGGCCTCGGCGCGATATTCGTTAAACGTAATTGCCGATTAAACCGGCGAGGTGTGTGCGCGCGCGCGCGTTTCGAGACCGATTAAATTAAGTTGGTCGCTTTTACAAAGCGGCGAACCACCGCGGAGGCCGCTCGTTACATGGTGCACGAACTTTTATCCGCGCATCGCCAATGATCCGGCCATAAATGATCCAGTCACGTGACAACTCGCCAGTAGCCGCAAGTTATTCGAGTAATCGTTTTTATTACAGAGTATGCGGCTAATTTCCGTGGCGTAACTCGATTTCACGCGATTACAAGTCCACCGTCGCTTTTAATAGCTATTAATATCGGCTCGATGACGTTTTTAAATGGCAACTAGGAGAAAGAAAGGAAAAAAGCGGACGTAATTCTTCTTGGTATTGCAACTCGATATATAACGTTAACGGTGATCTGCAGGCTTACGTCGATGAAAAAAAAAAGAATGTGGCACGATACGTCGCTCTATTGCTTGACCTGTGCTCTACAAAAAGGTGAACTCTTTTTTTCTTCTTTTTCCGTTTTTCTCTTCTTCTTCTTTTTTTTTTTTTTTTTTTTTTGAGGTCGTGCAATGTTAAGAGCAATGTTTAGAAAGAGGACGAGTTTTTAATGCTACATTTTACTGCGCTTTAACGCTGCGTTTTATTTATCTCCCGATGTCGCTAAAATCCCTTGATGTTGTTGAAACTCCAGCTGGGAAACGGAAGAAATCGACGTTTGTTTCTAAGAGAGTGCAATGCAAAAGTCTCTTTTCAAGCGATAAAAAATATTCAAATTGAGAATTTATATCGTTTGAGCTTATTACGAAAAAAATAAATCTTTAACCAACTGCTAGGAATATGAAATCATGGTGGATAGCGAAGTATATGCAGATTAAATATTACTATGATAAATAATGGAGTTTTTGATTGAAATTAAAAAGAGGATTCTCGATCATCCAGTATTTCGCACGAAGACGAACGAGACATACTCAAACTGAAGTAACATTGCGTAGGCCACAGATGCATTTTCTACTCGACCCTGTCGATAATTTTTTCAACAAATGTCGCTAATTGGAGGGGCCAACGAACTCTTGGTAAAAGTTAAGCTCTGGCCACGTCGTCGTTATTTACAGTTTTATCAAAAGTTCCGGAATCTCTGACCCGTCGACGCGATTATTCCTCCGAGAGAGAAGATTAAATATACAAATGTAATAGAAATTAACTATGCTCGGGATACTTGAAGTTCTCGGCGTTTCTGCTTGATATTTCCGTAATTGAGAGGGAAATGCAAACAGCACTATTTTAAATTACCAGCGAATCGCGAATGCGTGTTAGAAAGAAAGAGGGAGATAGTAAGAGACAGAAGAGAGAACTCAAACGTTTCTTCTTAAATGTTTGTAACATTTTTCTGGCACCCAAAGCTTTTAATATTGAAAGTTATTCCTCCGATTTCTACATTTGGTCTATAACACGTAGATTCTAAGAAGAAGGTAATATTTCCTGAGAATTCGAAGATTCACAATCTAGAATTTTTAGTATTTTCATATATGATTCAGAATATTTTCTAGTTATAAGGAATATATATACGGATATATCTTATATATACAGAAATTTATAATTCATCTATATTCACCATTCATCTAAACTAGAAAGTATCGTTCCTTGGATACCTTTAATATCTTTGGCATTCGTCACTCTTAATTATTCGATTTTTATAACTTCGTTTTCAATGACTACATACAAACATTTATCCATTCTTTGTCGCATTAGAACGAACTCGCTTTTATTCTGGAAACTGCAAAATAGCACCGCGTCTTGCTATCTATTATCTATTCTCTATTCTCACATGTCACCTTTTGCCAACCAAAATCAACTGCCTTGATCAATGAAAGATAAAGTCTCTCACTGAAATGAAAGGAAGCTGTATTCCTCAATATTTAAATTTTTATCACTTTTCATACTGTTGCGGTATCTTCATTCAATCCTGCTATAATCGAGCAGCGCATCGATCGTCAGTAACGAGCAAATAAGAGGAAGGAAAACATTTCCACGCGAGTTTTCAATTTCGCCCCGAGGAATGTCTAAACGGAGTCACGCGATCGTCGTCGATGCACGAATGATTGATCATGAAACCTTTTTTATTTCTAAGAGTGATTCAATAAGTGCAACCAGATTCTTAACTAATCGTTATACATCTCATAGAAACGCAGCCCGGGCGGCGGGTGGCTCGATTTTCTCATCATTTCGTACGGACATACGAACGTCCATGTGACATCCTTGTAACTGTGAGTGTAACACAACCGTGTGTGCGTGTACGCGCCACAAAGTAGAGTCTTATGCAAATATGCTGAAAGCATACCCGGAACGTTCGCGGAGTTTTAACGCGCTACTTAACCGCGTGTTACGTGCGCCGACAGATCGATTTACCTGTGCTGCTCCTCGTCGCACTGCCTTTCTCGTGTCCATTATCTCTGTCCTCTTCCACCATTGCGTTTCTCTACTTCGTTGTCGTTTCCACTTGTGTTCCATGATCTCCGACCTGTCCACGAAATTTCATTGTTGCAACGTGGATCATTAGTGATGAAGGAATTTTGAGGAGTATGCGCGCTAATGCGAAGGTTTTAAAGAAGATTCGGATGAAGTATTTTTGGGGACTTCTTCTTCCCTTGTTCATTGCGTTCGTTTGAGAGGTTATACGATAAGTAAAGTACGTGTGAATGTCAGTGAGAATCATTTAAAGGCGTGCTTCGAGCGAAAGCTTGATTTTAAGAAATGGAATTTTTCCGTCAGCCAATTATAATCTTTTATCTAAGTGTTGAAGAACGTTATTACGCGTATGGTGTGCAGATGAACGACAGAGGTGTGCGTGGTGACAGAAGTGATTTAAATTATGGTATGTTTCGTCGTATTGATATTACGAAGCGGAATACTGATTTTTGTGTTACATCGGAAGAGTTCACCTAGCTGGTTGGCTGATTGTAGTTTATTTTTTTCGATGTTGATTTGATCCATTTTTTTTCTTGCTCACTGGGATCGTTTGAGCGATCGAGCCATGGCTTGTTTAACAGATTGAATTCGTTTCGCTGCACCGTTGTATGCAAATCATCATTCGTGCAGTGATGTACAGTAGAAGTGTTCTTTGTGCCTCGCGGATGTTTCTCGTAACGATCGATCGTTTTTTGAAATTTATATAGCATAAACAGCGAAAAATATCTGAATTTATCTTTGATAGTCGACTTTAGGATTAAAAAAGAATGAAAAGCAGTCACATTTTATATTCAGCAAAAGTTTTAAATAGACTCTCGGCCGTAGTTTCGAATGAAATGTGAATTCGCAGTTTAATTATTTTCATATATTTAATATCGTTCGTAGTAGAATTTTCTGTTACAAATATACAATTGAACACGTTGTAACATTATTCGAAATTTTAATTTAACGTTATCGATGAGTATAACAAATAGTAGCCGATCTAAATTTATAATATTTATGAAGTAAGAAGGAGAACCGTAGATTCTTGATGGAAGTATACGGTAGAAAGGTAAAATGAATTCAAAGCGTGTCATATCATACAGCATTGCATTACATTTATATAAAAACTCTTTTCCGCGTGTTCTGTTGCCCATTTAAAATTGCAATTTCGTATTATAATGTTTATATTATCGGTATTATTTATAATTTCCGAATGCATTTTCGGCACTGTTGCAAGTAGCTCCGTTAAAAAACCGATAGAGATTTCCACATTGAATAACATTATGTGATCGCGATCCGTAACATAATCAGTACTGGCATCTTTGTACTCGGTAAAACAATGCGCGTATCGTTTCTGCATGCCAACGAAATTTTTAACAAAATACCACCTCCCTTTTAATCCAGGAAATTCGCTGCGTATTCCGCGGGGCTCGTTACTCGGTTTTGTAACGAAATTTATGGAAGTGGAATTGGAAACAGAAACTTCTGACTTTAAACGATATTGCTTTCTCATTTACACATTTTACGCAACTTATCGAGCGAATTTCAATACACATAATAGGAAAACAGGTGTAAAAGTGAATAGAATGTGTAATCATCGTTTAACAAACTACATCCGCCGGTATTTATAAACGTTTGCAAGATTTATTTAGATTTCTTGTATTTTAATTCATTATATTTGGATTCATCATCTTCTGTATTAAAATTGTTACATTTATACAGTGGAGATAATCTTTGAATCTTTAAAGTTTCCCCCAACGTTCACTTTCGAAACACAGATATTATTAATTTTGCGTATCAAAATTTAATTGTTATCCCTTTTACTATTACAAAGTTTGAGTCGGGTTGCTCGAGATAATCTGTATAGTAAATACGAAGCAATTCGTTAGCTTTAAAGCAGAAAACAGATGCAACAAGATCTCTGTTACAAAGTACAGAGCAGCAATTGACTACTGGAAAATTGATAAATTCCTCTTCTTTCTTATTATGCAGAAGCCCGTGATCTACGATTGGTTCGCATGACCGACTACTTTGTATATTATCGAGCTTCGTTTCTCAGAAGTTTCGTACAAGGCAAACGGACTACTGTCCCGCTGTCGCGGTGGAACTTCCGGGAATATCGAGGGGAAATTCATCGGAAAAGAAAAGTGATTACCGCGCCCGGTGGCACTAGGTCAAGTATAACTAGAAGCAAAACGTAAAAGCTGTTGTTACCGGGCGAAGGCGGGATTTCTTTCCTCCCTGAATTAGCGTTCTCTTCTGAGAAACTCTCCATTCGCATATTCTACTCTTTCCACCTCTCCACCCTCTCGTCCGCAGAAGCGTTCTTTTATTATTCAAATGGAATTCCTCCTCTCGAATCGTTCCAGGGAATTTACGGATGTTTTTGTGCGCGTTTATTCGTCGTTATTAACGAGCAAAATCTCTTTGATACAAGCGTCGCTGTTGTATTCGCAGCAGATAAGTTGCGCTGATTCTTAATCGCGTGTTAATTTTAATGCGAATTGATGCTGTACACGGGTGTATTGTATATCATGCAATTAAACGTGATGTTCTAGCTGCAATTTCCAAAATTTCGAAAATATAATTGAGAAACGTGTCGCCGCAAATTTTAATATTAATAATTTCGAGTTTGGCGTTTGGAAAATTCTACGATGGTAATGTTTGTGATTAATTACAGTTATATTTCTCCGCAAATAACACAAAAATATATATATATTTTATATGTTAAATTAATAAAAATCGAATAAAGTAAATGTAGACTCACTGTCACAGTAAATTAATAATAATCAGAAAGCAGAAATTTATTCCTATATAAATCACAGAGTAATAATCGCATTCGAAGATAAATGCACACTAATAAAAAAATCAGTAAAACCATGGCATTTAATGTATGTACACGTACTCTCAACTTTCCCATTTACACTGGCTCGATCCTCGAGCAAGATTTTTTGCTCGATCAAGGGTAGTTTGTATCGCCGACTGAAAGGTTTCAGCGATTCACCGGGTACGAGGCAGGCGTCTGGCCAGAGACGATGTAGCACTTCATTCGGCTTGCAGTGCGCCCCATCTCCGCTATTCAATACCCATTAATTTTAATGGATGTTGGCGGTTAGTTTAACACGTTTCATATTCGCCGGGCACAATGGACGCCGTCGCTTCCGGGACAATTTCGTGACGGCGAACGTTAAACACCTGAGATGAGTGCGTGTAGTACGTATGTACGATTGACGGCACGGCAGCTAGAACTCGCCGCAACGGGCTTCTCGCGTAAATTGCCGCGGCAACGCATTGTAGAACTTTACGGCCGGTTCCGGAAGTGCTTTTTACGTGGTCCCGTCTGCACGAACCTCGGAGTTTTTACATCCGCCGCGTATTACGAATTTCAGTTCGCCAACGCCGCCGTCGGCACTTCGCTTTAAAATTCAACCGAGGGACGCGGCAGCGTCAATTCTCTTTTGTACGTCTAAGGTGAATTTTATTCAAACGTTCGGGCGAATATCGCGTTAAAATAAACCATTTCCCTCTGCTCCTCGATCGAAATTTCTACAACAAGGGGTACCGCGATTCTGCGGCTTTCAAGTCAATTTTTCGCAGACGGAGACCTTGCCTGGGTGAGTTGCCGGAGAAAGCATGGTCGGGATGGTAGTATTACGGGTTCGACAAGCTGAATGGGCAGGATTGGGTAATGGAGATTCGTGAATTAACTGGTTTAGGGTAAATGAATTTTTGTCTGGGTTGCGTGGATTATGTTCGTTATACAGTGTTACCATTCGCACTCGAGTTTTTGGTATCCGTAGTTGTATTCAAAGGTGGTTCGTGTAAGATTATTTAGTTTCAACAGCTTTAATTAACTTTCATTCCATAACTTTCATTTAGGTTGTCGTTTTACATTCATAAGACTTCGACTTTTTATTATTAAGTTTTTATTAAAGCGTCCCTTGAAATACATGCTCTCCTTATGTATAATTACGGAGTATATCATCGAAGCTTCCTCAAAATATCGTTTAAACCCTTCATTATCAATACAAGAGATTCCCCTCAATTACGCCCTTAATTTGCTAACTCACCCTTCACGAGAGACCTAACCCTTCCCCATAACCTATCGAGTATTACGAGTTTACACGTTCCTATACTATATTTCTTTTAATACCTCACGCATTCTGTTGTTACCAGACTACGAATATTTTTTTAAATATGTTTCTGTGGAACATACAGAATACGGGAGGAATAATTAGAAGGGCCAAATGATTACGAGATCCTTTTGTCCCCGGGAGTTTGCCTCTGTATCTGTCTCGCTTATCCCTACCTCCCTTTCATATATATATATATATATATATATATATATACAATATATATGTATGTATACGTCCATGCGGCCGGTATCCAATACCCATTAATTTTAATGATGAACGCGGTCAGTTTAACACGTCCTGGACTCATTGTAGCAAGCTTGTAGGCAATAAATCATACGCCCTTGTCACTGAAAAGTGCATGACTCAGATAAGTGCGGGCGTTATTTGTTACACCCCGGCTGCCTATCCAGTCGCCTCCCTTCTTTGCGTTGCGTTACACCCATGATCACGTATACATGTGCACGTTATGCATTGCTGTTAGGGAACGTGATATCGTTCTGATATGCGATCAGAATACCTGTCCGGTTATCTAGCCTACCAAGGGGGATAAAGCTCCGTTAACCAATTCCTTTTTTCCTTTACCTTACCTTTGTATCCTGTTTTCTGTTCTTTCTTGGTTTGTTCGTCCTCAGTTTAATGCTGAAATTTTTTATTAATAGAACTATTCGTTTCAGTTTTCAATCACTTTGTCTTTCCACTTTTAACGACCTTTTCTTCATCGGAGCGTGTTCTTCGCCAGCGGATTTTGTTTTTCCTTTTTCCTAGCTAGGTATTTTCTCTAATTCTTCTCTACCTATTCTACCTATATCACCTTGGTTTTCCTTTAATCCTCACATAAACGCAGTGATTTTTCGCTAATGTCTGAAGGGTAGTTGGGCTAGTCAATAATTAAAGTTCATAAGATTTTCCATAATTGTATTTTATTCTACAGATATTTATTTTTCAGTCTACCTATTAAATTTCTACCAAAGTAATTCCGCAGCATTCCATACATATAATAAATTTTGAACAGTAAACCGCGTTATCGAACTAAATATCTTCCAAGATCGTTTAAATTCTCTGGAACAAACGAGATC